>NW_024354499.1:1588965-1888655 GCF_902729225.1 Pteropus medius
AGGGGCCAGGCGGCTCGGGGGCTGCAGCCTCGCGCTCGCTCCGAAGCCGCGACGGACTCACTGCAGTGGCTCGCGCTGACCCGCAACCTCAAGGCAAGAAAAAGGGGGAGGGCGGGAGAGGGAGGGGAAACGGAGCGCAGCGGCGCGCGGGGCGGAGGGCGGGGGCGCGCGGAGCCGGCGGCGGGGGCGGGGCTTCCGCGAGCACCGCACATCCGGGAACCCGCGCGCGGCTAGGTGGTGGCGGCCGTGGCGCTCTGGAGAGCTCTGGTTGGGGAGCTCGGAGTGCGCCGAGCACGTTCCCCTCTCCGCCGGCTGCCGCTTGCGTGCGGTGCGGGGGGAGGACAGGAGCGGGGGCGCGGACGTTGGTGACGTCGCGTGGCGGAGCCCTTCCTGTCATGTGTCTGGGGGCGGACGGGAGGAAAGGCAGGGCTGGGAGAGGAAGGAGGAAATGCGAGGGTGCCCTGGGAGGGAGGAAATGCAAGGGGTACGCGAGCCCGGGCCGGAGGGGACTTCGGCCCAGGAGTGGGAGTCTGGGATTTGGGGTGGAGGAAAGGGACAGATGAGCGGCCCTAAGGTGTCAGAACCGCCCAGACACCGCACCAAAAAGGGAAAAATCTAAGCTCTGGCGCTAGAAGGAATCAGTTCGCTCTTGAAGACGGGTATCTTTCCATCAGTGTACCGACTTGGACCCACTACAGAATTGCACGGCGCATCTAGACTGTTGTCATCCTGGTGCAGCACCTACAGGCCCACTCCTGGATGAGTTGGCCGTCAGGAGTCGGGTTGGAATGATAGGGAGGAAAACGAAAGCTGGCTGCAGCTTGAGGCATAGAAGCCACTGGACAACAAGAGTACGGGGCTGCTTCCCGCTCTCGAAAAGGCTTTCTCACCCCGCTCTGCATTTTCCTTAAACTCTCCAGGCCGCCTTTTGAAGGGGTGCAGCAGTGTTTGTTTCTAAAAGACGCCCACTCATCCCTTTAGTAGGCCTGTATCCACTTCAGTGGCAATTGCCATTCTCAGAAAATTCGGACAATGGGAAATGGAGTCCAGAAAAGCAGGAGGAAAGTGATGGGGTGCGGGGTGGGGGGGCAGTGGTGGAGAGCTGACAGGAGAGTTATGATGATAGTGAAGAAAACATTTCGCAAAAATTTTAACCAGTTATTCCTTTTCAAATCTTGATAATCTCATGTGTGTATATATGTGAGAGAGGGAAGAAATGTTTTCTAAGTGGTCAGAAACTTCTTACTGACAAATCCTTTATCCATACTGTTTTTAAAGCAGTGTATTAAAGCTTACATGAGAATTTTCTTTTTCTGTGCTAATTATTTTTCCATGTGATAAGCACTCATCTTTTCTAATAGAGGCTGAGGAATGTGTCCTAGGTCTTCTCTCCACCCCACCCTCCTTTATTAAAGAACTACTTTGTTTTTGTGTCAGGATGAATAAGGAAAAGTAACTTAGACGGGTAACGAGCTGTGTCACATAGTGTATCAAAGAAAGGCCGAGAGATGACACTGTTTCGTCCATCATTTAAGTTTCTTGACTTGGATATGTTGCTATTTAGATACTATGTTCCCAAACAATTAGGGAAAAGTCCCTAAGCTAAATGTCATGTCTAGGTATATTTTTAGTTTTCATCATGAAATTAAGATATGCTGATTTTTGTAAAGTACTACTTAAAAAAAAATTCCTCTCCCTCATCTCTACTTCTCAGAGATAATCAGTATAACTGTGTGTTTGTCCCTTCAACATGTTCAATGAAAATCAAATCATCATTTTGACAGAAATAAATACTAAGTAGGAATTTGAGCTGTATGAGATGCAGTAGATTCAGAGTAACCTATAATTTTGTCATGATGTGTGCCAATTTAGACTATAATCATTCAGCAAATAACTATTGTAGCTAGATTAGAAATTCAAGTTCTAGACATTGTGAAAGATCAGTTATCCTCTGTTACAGACCAAAGCAAGAGACCCAAGGCCAGTCCTCTTGCTTCTTATCCTATAAATCTCCCAGAATTCACCACTTATATTCTCTCAGCTTTGTGTTTTGGTGTATAAAATACAGGCTTGTAGCAGGTTGCATATCTGACACTAAAACTAATTAGCCTATTCTGAATCCACTGAGCCTATTCTGAATGCACCCTTAATACCCAGGTTTTACCCCTAAGGCCAAAAAAGAAAAAAGTGATAGTCATTGTCCTTTTTTTGGTCTTTTTCCACTAAGTTTTGGTGTAAAACTCGGTATGAGAGAAAACTGGTACCAAATGTCTTGCCGAAGGCATATGTGTTTTTTAAGTAACTAGGTAAATGAAAAGACAAAGGAACTAATAAGTGGATTATTTTTCCTAGAAAATCTAGCAAGCAAAAGATGATTGTTGAGAAGTGTTATGTCAGAAGTTGGAGGGAGAGACACTTAAGACATAGATGCCAGTTGCAAGAATGGTAACAGCTAAGGATGAGAAGTATCGATGACAGAGAAAAGGAAAGAGTAAATATGAAAGATATGAAGCAAAAATGGACTGACCATGCAACTTAGTAGGTGCAGAGAACAGAAGAGGGAGGCATCAAAGATGACCCGTTTTAGTTTGGATGACAGAAAATAGTGATACCATTAAGAAAAATAGAGAAGTCAGGGAAGATTGGTGGCTGACTGAGGAGAGATGAGTTTGGACTTTAAAATGCTAAATTTTGTTACTGATGAGATATCCCAGTGGAAGCTCCCAGGTAGAAGCTGAAAGTGCAGGTTAGAAAGGAATGGAGATGTGAGAATCAGCTTAAAAAGAGATTGAAAGTAAAATCTTCTAATTTTCCCTTATTTAATGATAGGGAGGAAAAAGAACCAGAGATGGTAATAAAGCTGCTAAATAGAAAAGAAATTAAAGAAAAAGCACTTCAAGAAAGAGTAATGTTTATAGTCTTATTTTACCATAGGCAGCCTCAGGCTTCAATGTCCCTGCAATTATCTTTAAGTTATAAATGCCACAGGAAGTTTTATGTGTAGACCTTCAAGATTATTGAGATATCCAGAAATCTGCCTTATTCTTAAAGCACTCATCACCGTCACTTATTTACGTATAATATTTAAAGATGGCAGAAGAAACAAATTACCTATCCTCTACTTGTTTAAGGTATTCCAATGCAGTATTACCCCAAAATATCCACTTATTCATAATTGCGTTGACTAATATCAACTGCAAACCATGTTTAATCTTTTATATGTAAGAAGAAAATGCCAATTAAAAAGGAAAGTCAATTTAAACCACTTAAAACTAATGTCTTTTTGTTGTTTTTGTACTCATTTGTTAAACATAGATTTAGAGGAAACAACTACCACTCTCCCTAGATACACATATATGTACCAACTAGTTCATGCATCCCAGATATAAGAATGTTTTGTACCTTTTTGTCACCTAGTTTCACACCATAAAATCCTCTTTTCAGTAGGCTCTGAGATTGCAGAGAGAATAGACTGCCTTCCTTCCCATAATCCTTTTTTGTATGGAAGGGAAAACAGAAATGTGAGCTAGCCCCCTGCTCCAGGGTGTGATTGAGGAAAGGTTCCTTGGCACCTGAGATGGCAGAGAAGGAGCTAGTTCCCTTCTTGCTAAGCAGCAGAGATATGAGCCAGAGATTCTAAATTTCATCTTGGAAACTCTTTTCTCCATAGAAACCATTTTACAATGAGTTCTGTAAACAATGGCGCTCCTACAAAAGCCTACTTGAACTATAATGTAGCTGAAACCCTGTATATTTGCTATTAAAAACAATGGGAGAAAACAATTCTCTTAAATATTATATAGCCTTATGGATAAATGAGTTTGGAGAAAAATATATACCTCGTACTAGATGGATTTTTTCTTTTTTTAATTTTAAGCAGAACTACTTTTAAAATTATGGACTGTATGCAACTTTCTAATTCCCAAAAAGAAGTAAGAGTATTGAATTTGTTCATAATAAAATCTTATTTACTTTCCAGATGAAACAATTTTTAAAAAAATTTATTTATTTAAATTAGTTTCAAGCATACAGTACATTGGTTAGACATCTATATAGTTCATAAAACAATTCCCCCAATTGCTCCCTCCCTCCCCGGCCCTGCACTTAGCTATCATATTAATGCTAACTGCATTCCCTCTGCCATAATCCCCATCCCCATGCCCAACTGTCAACTACTAATTTGTAGTTCTTTAACCCTTCACTCCATTCTCCCAGCCTCCTTACCTCCCTCCCCTTTGTCCATCACCAAATTGTCCACTGTATTTGTGAGTCTGTTTTTGATTAGTTTGTTCTTTTGTTCTTTAAATACTGCATATAAGTGAAATCATATGGTATTTATCTTTCTCTGACTTATTTCACTCAGCATAATAACCTCTAAGTCCATCCATGTCGCTGCAAATGGTATGATTTCATTTTTTTTTGATGGCTGAGTAATATTCCATTGTATATATGAACCATAATTTTTTTATCTAGTCTATTGATGGGCATTTAGGTCGCTTCCATATCTTGGTTATTGTGAATAGCACTGCCATGAACATAGGGATGCATAGATCTTTATGAATTAATGTTTTTGTTTTCTTTGGATAAATACCCAGAAGTGCAATTGCTGGGTCAAAAGGTATATCCATTTTTAATTTTTTGAGAAACCTCCATACTGTTTTCCATATTGGTTGTACCAATTTGCAATCCCACCAACAATGTATGAAAGTTCCCTTTTCTCCGCATCCTCACCAACACTTGCTGTTTTTTGAATGCCATTCTGACATGTGTGAAGTGATATCTCATTATGATTTTAATTTGCATTTCTCTGATGATTAGCGACCTTGAGCATCTTTTCATATGTTTATTGCCATCTGTATTTCCTCTTTGGAGAAGTATCTGTTCAGGTCTTCTGCCCATTTTTAAATTGGATTGTTTGGGTTTTTTATTGTTGAGTTGTATAAGTTCTTTATAAATTTTGGATATTAACCCCTTATCAGATGTATCAGTTGCGAATATCTTCTCTCAAACAATCGGTTGTCTTTTTGTTTTGTTGATATTCTTTGCTGTACAAAAACTTTTTAGTTTAATGTAGTCCCATTTGTTTATTTTTTCTTTTCTTTCTCTTGCCCGAGGAGATATATCTGAAAAGAAATTCCTTTTAGTAATATCAGAGAGTTTACTGCCTATGTTTTCTTCTAAAAGTTTTATGGTTTCAGGTCTTACATTTAAATCTTTAATCTATTTTGAGTCTATTCTTGTATATGATGTAAGAAGATGATCCAGCTTCTTTTTTTTTTTTTGCATATACCTGTCCAATTTTCCCAACATTTACTGAAGAGACTGTCTTTACCCCATTGTATATTCTTACTTCCTTTGTCAGATGTTAAGTGAACGTATAGGCGTGGATTTATTTCTGGACTCTCTATTCTGTTCCATTGATCAATGTATCTGTTTTTATGCCAGTACCATGTTGTTTTGATTACAGTAGCCTTGTAGTATAGTTTGATATTAGGTAGTATGGTACCTCCTACTTTGTTCTTCTTTTTTTGAAACAATATTTTTTAATTAGGAAAAGTTTCCCAAAATTATATGATAAATTAGTTTTGTAAATTATTTTTGTATTATATCTAGACCAAAAAGATAAAAGGAAAAAAAAGGCTTTCTAAAATTTATTCATAAACCTCATAAATCCATACCTAATTCCAAATGTTGCAGTAAAAACCCGATGTTTTTAAAGATAGTCTGTTAACACTCATCACATGATAAGCTTTATTCTTTTTCTGTGCTGATTATTTTTCCACTTGCTAAGTATATTACAATTGGGTAACTATCTGCATAAAGATGACAGTTGAAACCATAAGATAAAAGACAGAAATAGAGAACATAGATGTATAAGGCTAGACCAAAAGCAGAAATAAAGATAGCATCTACATTTAAGTAGCAGAAAGAAATAAGTGACAGAAAAGATAATGGACAAGGCAGAAGGCCAGGAGACCCAGGAAGGATGAGCAGGAAGCTGAAGAAGAGGAGTTCAAGATGAAAGGCAGTGTGGTCAAAGAGGACCAAGAAGTGCAGGCAACTGGTTTACATCTGTATATATTCATTGAGAGGTCCTAGATTATGTCTTGAAATGTTTTTCTGAATTACAAGTCTTGCTTGTTTCTTTGGTCTCTTGCACATAAAAGTGAAAACCAAAAAAAAAAAAAGAAAAAGCCATTTATTCGGACTTTGATAGTGTTTTCATTTACTAGTTTACTAAGAGTGTTTACCTTATAGCATTTACCAAAACAATATTTACCTAAACATAATAGAAAAACATGATTTAAATGTAAAACCCTAGAGAAGACCTGTTTGTCATACTTGTTAACTCACTAATATACTTACACACTCACAAATCTCTACGTATTCTCCATGCAAGACAGCATATAAGACTAGAGAGTAGGACCTCAGTTCTAATATCACCTCTGGCTCCAGTCCATTTCTATGTAAATGTTAGTAAGTTATTTAAGTGTAAGTCTGTGCTTTGTGATAGGGTCACCACTAGCCACTTGTGACTATTTGCATTTAAATTAATTTAAATTGAAGAAAATTAAAATTCAGTTCTGTCTCATTAGCTACATTTCAGGTGTTTGATAGCTGTATGCCTAGTGGTTATCGTATTAGACCTCACAGAAAGTTCTGTTGGACAGCACTTATCTAAGTCCTTTACCTGGAAATATTAATCACCAACCACTAATATAATGTTTCTTTATCATGGGGTAAGCAAATTTCAAATATAACGAGTTAATTGAAACTATCTTGGGTGCCGTTAGCATTTAAATAAACATAAAAGACATTTTAAAAAAACAGAAAAGTATATTATAACAAATGAAAATGTGCTAATGTCATAAAAACGTGTTTATATTAGAGAGATTAAAAAATTAAAAATTTAAAGAATATTGTCAGTACTTTTATTGAAAAATGCATATGTTCTATATTAAAATGTTTACTATAGCTTTTTCAATGTCAAAAATATATTGCAATGAACATAATAGAAAATTTTAAATTTATAAAAATATTTTAGCAACTGAATAGAATTAATAGTTGATTTACTTTGTTTTCACTAATGATTTTTATTTTTTACTATAACCCAATTTTCACATTTTATTCACAGCACTAATATAGATTTCAACTAGCAATTAGAACACTATAGAGAAGTTTTAAAATGCAAAGGGAATGTGGTAAAAGATAAAGTATTAACCCTATCAGCTCACAAACATTCTTAAGAGATCTTTAATAAATGAAGGATCAAGGTTTCAGTTTTATATCCAGCTAAAAATAACATTCCTTAGTGCTGAATCAAGACTTTGAACATGCAACATACTGAATCCAGTTCTTTTGATTGTCAGGGTTTCTCTCAAGGTATTTTCAAGGTAGACATTAGCTTCCTTGAGTAAAGGAAATGAGTAAACTGGCAAAAGAAGATTGGTTTGGCATAGACTACCCACTCATTAACTTAACTCATCTGATATTAGAAAAGGTATATACACTCCAGGATTAGGCTGATCCCTAGACAAGGGAACAAGGTTTTATAGATTATAACCCACAGGTACTAACTACACAGGAATTAATCGGCATTGGGTGGCAAATTTCAGAAGTTCCCACTGGCTTCTCTTGGGAGTAGGAAAGCAATGCAGTGCCATTACAATGCTATTAAGTTGTGGCTAAAGCATAACTGGGGTGGCATTGCTTAGGATAGCATTTTCCAGATGGAGGTGTGAAGGGAATGGGGAACACTGAGGCTAAATATTAGACATTAGTAACCTATCCTTCACCTCCGCTAAAGGGATACTATGAACTTTCCACCTTGAGCAAGCCTGTTCTCTTGCCTGACTCTGGACACTGGGTAATTGTTTAGTGACATAAATGGAATAGCCAAATTCTAAAGGACTCTTGGGGAAAAACCACTGGATCAACATGGTTATTATAGAAAATTTTTATACAGAAAATTACAAAGAAAGGAAAATCATCTAATCATACCAGCAAGAGATAATTATTGTTTATATTTGGATATACTGTATATCCAATCTTTTTTCTATGTATATCTACAGAAAAAAATTAGACATATAATTGGAGCCTACTGTTTTATAACATACTTTACCACTTAATATTTGGGAAATGTTTCTCACATCTGTAAATATTCTTCAAGAATATGATTGTTTATTTTTACATATTCAATAATGTTAATTATGCCATAATTTATTTAATGAATCTCCTGTAACAATTCTAATTTTGGTTGGTTTTAGTTTTTCCTTTTACAGATAACAGTATATTAAACAGCCGTGTAAATATTTGTGCACATCTCTGATTTTTTTGGATACACTTATAGTAGAGAAATTAGAAAACCAAATGTATTCAAATTTTAAGGGTTTTAAATATATATAGTCAGATTACTCTCAAGAAAGTTTGTACCATTGTAGACTCCCACCAGCAATACACGTTTTCCACCAGTATACAAACTATATATTTGACATTTCTTTTAAGTGTATTGACATTTCTTTTAAAAAAAACTGGCACTCTACCATAATTTTCATTTCTTGGTTTACTGGTAATACTGAACATTATTCTTAAGTTTTGACCTTTTAGCTCAACTACTAAGAATATATCCCTGTGACTTACCTATTCATTGCTCACTTTTGGGGGGAAAATTTATCATTTTTAGTGATTTATAACAACTTTCTGTATATGAAAGATATAATCCCTTTATCATGTATTAAAGTGATTTGCTCCAAGCTTGTAGTTTCACTTTTGATTCTGTTTATGGCATTTTGAAAGTTTATTTTCCCATTCTGTATATGGGAGAAAATATACATATGGATGACAACTAAAGAATTCATATCTTTAATATATAAATATCCTTCAAGTTAATTAAGAGCTAACTTTTTTCATATTATTAGTCTCTCCTATGCTGAACATTGTATATATATCCAATGCTTAGATTGGAAAGTCAACTAACAAGTAAATTACCAACCACTCTTTACTTACAGAGTATGGGTTAATTAACAGTGACTTGACAGTAGTTACTTACCGTTTTCTGTGGAATAGCTAATCCAATTCATTCAAAACTCATTAACCTTAAAGATAAGCAAAACTGATCTGTTAATCCTATTCTTCAATGAAGAGGCAAGCAGTATATGCAAATCCTGCATCAAGGCCACATAATGAACTACAAACAACTAAATTCAGAGACTGAAAAACAGCTGAAGATATCTTCTGAAAAAGACATATATATGATCTAGTCAACTGTGTATATTATTTTGTGATAATTCTATACCAGTTACACACATAGCTGATATAAATATATATGGTTATAAAATGTTCTATGTGATAGCACATTGCTTTATTGTTTTCTAACCAAGTTCATATACTACTCACAAAATTACAAAACATTTCATATATTGTTCTTTCTCATCATGGTATCCTAAGTAAGGTAATTAATAAACATTAAACTAGTTTATTATCTGTACATGAGGTAACTGTAACATAGTCCCTCTATACATATATTCTATGAGTACATGAAAACAATTTGCTTCAACAAAAGTAACATCCTAACTAAATATAGTTATAAGCCTAAGATCCATTCTGGGTAGTTAATTCTCATTCTGTGCTTCTGCCGGAGTTGATTCTTCCTTGTGCAATATTCTAAATTAGAAATATATTTTTAAAAAGCGACTGGTTATGTCACTTTTCTTTGTAATGATTAAAATTATCATGGAAATTTGTTTTCTCAGAGCAAACTTGTTGGAACCAAATTTAAAATATTCACTAGCACATTCTCTATAATGTTATTCTTCCAGGAAATATAAGAGTAATCAAAAAGGCATACTTTGAAGAAATATACTTGTATAAATAAATATATATAACATAATGTTACAAATTGTTGATATTCAGTAAATGAGCCATACCTGCAGATTCACGTTTGTATCACTAAAATTAATCACTATGCTTTTTAAAATAATTTGCTCTTTTTAAAAGAATTTATGAATGTGTGAGATGAGATATACAAAATTTGTAATACAGTAAATAGAACTTTTCAGTTCTACATAATTGGCAAATTGCGCTAGTGCTAAAATAAGGTCACTGCTAGAAATTTCAGTATAGATACATTTCATCAGAATGGAGAAGTTGATTGTATTCCTAAGAAAATATTCAATCAAAAAGTATATTTTTGAATAAGAATGTTTGGTAAATAAGGTTTCTTCAGTGAATTCTATATATTCTGTAAATTTAAAGAGCATTTTCAGGTCATCAAAATTGTAGCATTCTCTCAACCATTCTGACAAATCTGAAGGAAGAGAAACATTAATGTACAAGCAGATTACCTTTGCCTAGCAGCAGTTAAGATTCAGGGCGTATTCCACTTTAGGCACAAATTTTGTCAATAACGATTCTGCTTAGTAAGCCCCGATTAGCTTGTTACATTAATTTTCCACGTTTTTCCGAAACAGCTGCCCATTTTAGGTCCAAGACACCACTGTAATCACTCTTTCGAAGCAGAAAAGACTCTCTTACTATCAAAGTATTTACAATTAGCAGGACTTGTGTGCTTTCCCAATGTCAGCATCCATAGCTTTTTGGCCAAGAAACAAAAGGACTGTTCAGAAAGCAATGGGGAACAGTGGAGAGTGAAAGAGTGAGGAAACAGTAAAGCCTCTGGTCCAACATAACAATTGCATCCAAGTACACCCAAAATTCTATACTCCAACTGTACTCTATCTGATCATCACTCTTCCTTTCTTGCCCCTACACTAATTTCAAGTTCTGAGCTTTGAAATCTTTGCCCTATACCCTCTCCCAACCCACACTTTCCTTGCTTCCTTTTATGGGGTCCTATAAATCACTGAAATTAGCAATTAGAATGGATCCACCCAAGAGCCAGAGGATGGTTTTATTTGTGGAAAGCAATGTAAGCCATAAAGCACAGAAAATACTTTACAATTGATAAAATGTCTGCAATGCTTGGTAAATACTTGGCTCTGACTGAACAGAACCTCTTCTGTCTGTCACGCTGTTTAATAAATTGCAAAGTGAGAGTACAACCCACCATGATATATTTTTGTCTGCTATTCATGACAAAACAATCTTGATGTTATAGAAGAAAGACCTTTTTTCTAATTGAGAAGTCTGGAACCCTATGGTCCTTTTGAAGTGTGAATATATCTCTTATTTTTACTTTTCTAAGTTATGCAGTGATACAAGAAACTCCTCTTAATGATAAAGGATAAAGAGAGATTGCACAAAATGAAACATTTTGCAAGCAGTCATGTTAAGCTAAATCTAAATATGTGTGTTTAGGTTGAGATGAGAGGAAAAACAATGGTCCAATTTTTCTGGTATTGTGAAAACGGTCAACTCATGGAGACACTTGTGTGTGTCATGGATATTGGTAATGGATATTTTCAGTGTAGAATAAAACTTCATTAATCTGAGCACCAGAGATGTTGAAATTGAACATTTGCCTTTAGCAACTGCTTTGAGAAAGAGATGGGTCTTTGAAGGCCCAAGACAAAGTGATCCTGGTGCTCAAAGGGTGTATGTTTAAGAGTAAGGACTTATGGGGTTGAGATCAGGAAAAGAGTTTCAGAAGACTCAAATTAACCAGTGGTTGAAATGTGACAGAGTAAATAGGCATTGGACAGGCAAAGGCTGCAGGATGTTTGGATGGTGGTGGGTTGGAAGGGTTAGGCACTATAAACACTGAGTTTAAGAACTCTGAACCCCAATAAAGAGCTCCAGCACCCAGCATTGGTGAAGGAGCACTGAGGATTCTGAGCTTGGCTAGTTAGCAGGACATGAAGAATCGTAAGGATGGCTGGAAGAGCAAGGGACTGAGTACAAACAATTTATAAAGATGCGATATGAAGTACTTGGAAGCCTGTACCATAATTTTAAGTCTTCTCACTTGACTGAAAATAATTGCGTAGATCTAAGAAGAGTGGAGATTAAGTGCTAGGGTTGGAAATAGAACCCAGAACTGTGTGACTCTAAAACTCAAGCTTTTCACCACTATGTTATACAGCTGTTTGGTGCATATCTATGGTGTGCATTGTCCCTTACATGTATTATCCCTTACATACTTGATCTTCTTTGTAAAATAAACACAGAATTATTCTGTTTCGTAATTGTTTCCCTCACCAACTCTTGTGTTCGTGTAACACTTTAGGCTTGGGAGAGTTGATAACAATGGTTCCAGGTATCTAACCCTAAGCCTAAGAACTATATTTAAATAAAAGCCAATTCCTTTTATAGGGAACGGTCCCAGAGGACCATACTAAAACTATCAATGATTTGGGCCACTTGTCTGTCAGATAGCAAGCCAAGAAACTGAGATGAGAGGAAAGACAATGGTCCAATTTTTCTGGTATTGTGAAAACAATCAACTCATGGAGACACTTGGAAACATCCATGACTTCAGACTCACCAACTTTTTTTTGTTTGGAATGTTTTGGGCTCTTTTATAGAAAAAACAGAAATATAATCTTCTCCACTGTTTCCTCAACTAGTGTTTCTACTCATTAGATAATAATATGTAATTGTAATTTTTTTTTTTTACAAATTATAACTTTGTTTATACAGGAAATAAATGTGATTCCAAGGAATACAGGAAGCAAATATGTGTGGTAAGAAAGTTAATTTTTAAACTACCTGTTTGTTTTTTTTTTTAAACCCAACCATGGTTCCGTTGCTTGAACATGTAGTTCTCTATAATACTGTCTTATTATATTTCACAGTTGGAGTTTGGGATTATATAAAGTAAATCAGATAGTATGTTTTAATAATGTGGTAGTTGGCGAATCAGATCCTTAAGTTTTGTGTAGTGGTTTGCTCTGCATTTTCTGTCCTTTCAGGGCAGCAATTTCTCCAGTTCCTCCACCATGTGGACATAGTAATCACAACAAATGCAGAGATCCCGTCCATTAGTAGGGTATAATATTGTTAATGTGAACTTGAATTAAAGAAGGCTTTTTAAAAGGGAATAAAGATGGAAAATGTGCCACTCAGAATTACAATACCTGTCTGGGATGCATTTTCTCATCTCTAACATGAGGGGTTAGAGTAGATGAAGGCTAAACATTGTCCCTTCCAGCTCCAAGAGTTTATGCTTCTGTTGTTTCTGACAGGCCTATGAAACCTGCCAGAGCAAACCCCAGCAAGCTCCAACCACAGCCTCTGAGACAAACACAAAGGCTTCCATTAATTCCTTGGACTTAGCAACTGTTTCACTTCAGAATCTCATTTACATCCGCTGGCTATAGAACTGGAGCGTGCCACTTTTATTTCAATCTGGATCACATGGATCAAGATCAGAGAGAATCGGGCATTCTTATTGATGATATGCACCTGAAAATAAATTTAAACAATAAAGCTAGAGAATATACTAACATAAAAAAGTTTCCCATGACGAAATGATTTTTAAAGAAGGAGGGGTAAATTTCTTATAAAGAAATCATGAAATATTTCTTAATCACAAATTACATTCATGGAAGTAAGACCAAACTTCCAAATACAGCTTTCAAAGAGGCCTTTTGCAATTTCAAAGGATCCTGATTTCTGCCCTGACACAGCTAATAAAATACTCCCAGAGGCTTTTTAAAAGAAGAAAGTCAACTAGTAGATTGGACTCTAATGTTCCAAGAGATTCTTTGGCATTGAAGTAATTTATAGTGTAGATGATTTACAATGCCCCTCATGATAGAAGAATAGGTGATATAGGGGAGAGAAATCCATTTGAAAATATTTAGAAATAAAGGCCTTCTAAAATAGCAAACACAGAAGGAGAATTAATAAAAATGTCATGTAATCGTTGAAGGTAACTAAAGGCTCTGTTGTCTTTCTTCACTTAAGACTGCATAATTTTCTAGATTTTTAAAACAAAATATTTAATTTATTCCAGATTTGTTTTACTTGCATTAAATTATTATGCAATGAAAATATTTCCCGAAGATTCTATCAGCAACACAATGTTCTAGTACGTGCATGGCACAGTACATCATAGTATAAATTGTATTTAACCTATACTATTGAAAACAAATAGAATCCATAACCCAAGAACCAATCTGAAATGCAAGTTCTCTAGGGTGGAATTAGGTGTGTTTTAATTACAGGTAATTGATTAGGTCTAATCACCAAAATAGAAAGCTTCTAATTCGCCAGAAGTCCATGTTTTATAACTAGGGCATACCAGTAAAAAGTAACACTGGAATGAAAGCACAGACTTGAATGTTAATTCACCCACATTCTGCCTACTAGCCCCATTCTCCTCCCGAACTACACCCCCACGTACCTTTTGCATGCAGAGCTCTCTCTGAAGCTGTGAGAGTTTCATGCGTGGGAAATCAGGGGGAATCAAAGCTGCCTTATACAAAAGCATATGGTTAAGAGTCCAGGGGATGCTGAAAAATACTACGTATTAGTAGTCTCCCTGTGGGCAGCTCATCTGAGTATAAGACCCTCACATTTTGCATTTCTTATGCTGAGGGTATTTAAGTTAGCAACCTCAATCCTATAACACCAGGATTTGTTTTCACATGTAGTTTCCTTGGATTTTTTTTTAACCTACTTTGACAAAAAAGAGGGAGCCAAATAGAAAAAGAAGGCAGGGGCGGGGGAAAGAATAAATCATTATGCAGCTCTCAACCTCCACAGGGAAACAGCAGTACGAACCCTCAGATTCGGAATTGTCAAACTGAGGCTGTTTGTTTACAAGTCACAGAATCAGTTACATAACTAGATAAATTAAGCAAATAAATGAGCGTTCGAGGGAGAAGGAAGACTGATACTTTTTGAATTAGTCAAGAGACTTCATCTCTGAAATAGATTCATACAGACTTTGTTTACTTAATTTTAGTTGCTTTATGAATTTAGTTTTTGAGTTTATTGTACCAAAAGTACCGTGTTTCTGTGCAGATAATGACCCCTCATTCTATATCAGTAATTTTAAATATCTGAAAACATTTTCTCACCACTGGAGCTGTTAACATATCAACATGCATTTATAAAGGAAGTTGGAATAGCTTTTTATCTGCTGACTTAGAATTCCTCTGTCTGATTTAACGAGAGAATATACTACACGACCAATGGATCAGTTCTAATTCCCCCACCCCTCACCCCACAACATCTTTCTTTATTGGTTGTTTTATTTTATTTTATTTTTTTGTTTAAGTTCGAGGATTATATAATGTTTATAAAATGAAGAGTTTTAAAATATTTCTGCATAAATACTTTTTTTCTTTTTGAACCTGAGACTGTGTGAACATTTCAACTCTAAAGAAAAAAAGTTGGAAAATTAAATGGTTTAAATAGGTCATTATATTAGATGAAAATAAATTTTATAAATACCTTAAGTTGCTTTTAACAAAGCTCTTAAATTAGAAAGTTTTTATGATCTTTTAAATACCTGTATTTATATTTAATACTCTTTAAAAATAGGATTTTTTTTCCCCCTGAAATCTTACAACCCGATTTTAGTGCTATAAGAGTATAATTAATCAACTTCATATAGCAAGTTAAACTCAAATTACTGAGGTTTCAGTCAGTAAGTTTAAGGGACATTGTTTTCTCTCTCCTGTAGCTAACTTGTTCTTCAAATTGGGTTAGTTTAGTGTTATAGGTTACTCCCTAGGGAAAATCCTAGGGGAATTGTTGGATAAGAATTATGTTTTTCACCAGGCAGACAAAAGCTGAATTCAGGCCCTCAGGGGACCTTCTCAGGGTGTTTTCTGCTAATGGTGCCAGAGCCCCAGGACCAGGAGAGAGCTGCACACCTGAGATTTGCTACCCAGAAGGCCGCTCAGCTCTTGTACCTGCCACAATAGACACTGAGAATAGAGATTAAGTCCAAGTCAATCTTTCAAGGTGTATGGGGAATGGCTATTATGTTCTTGTTTAATTTGAGTCTTACAATAGAGCAGGATATGCGGTGGCCTACATTTTCTGCGAGAGTTAAAGGTAGGGTTGAGTTGATTCACTGCCTAAAGATAAGAGGCATGCGACCAACTACAATAAAAGACCTATTCTCATTGGTAATGTTTCAATAAATATATGTTTCCAGCCCAGGAGCATCATTCAACCTCCATAATTGAGAATCTGATATTTACCAGCTTTGACGTTTGTTTAATAAGGGTTCTCCATCCATTTAATTGTCAGTGGATGTTAAACAGAGTGAATGAGTAAAATGAAAGAACAAAGATGGATATCAATTTAAGTCTGACTTCTCTCAATTGCTATTCAAATTCTTAGGTACTACTGGAAATTAAGGTAATATCATTCCGATAATAGACCATGAAGTTGATTTATGCAATTAATATGGAGATATATTGTATGAACAAAATTTTATACATATTTATATATTGTATGGGTTATTAATCACTGTTTAAAGGTAGTGATAGTGTGCAGAGGTGCCTATAATTTTTTATTATCTTTATCTTATCTTGCCTGCTGTCCAAAGGCATAAGAAAATATATTATCATTTAAGATGATTATCATAATTATAATAATACTTTACCAATAATGCCCTAATTTAAATTATAAGCATAACTTTTCAAGTACTTTTAGGTATATGAGCTAATTTATACATTATTAGAGTTCATTATTACTTACATACATTTCTCTTAGATGTGAAATGGCATCTTATTACAAGATGAAGATGGGATGGATTTTAGATATTTCGAATACTAAGTATACTTCATTTCCCTATGTGTATTATACTTTAATGCAGTATTTAAAAGGTGCTGATAATATAACATGCACTTTAATTTGGCATAAGAAATTATTAAACTTGAGTGAACTAAGTCCATTCTCAAGAAAAGATATATGTAGCTTTTGTTTTCTTTAATAAAAATACACAAAAGTATTTTTTAAAGTATTTTTAAACTACCTATCTTTCAAAATAAATTTTAACTAATGATTTTAGTGTGTGCTCTTGAACTCTCTGGGGATGGGACTGAAGTTTCACTAGAATATCTTAGTTTAATTTTTAAGTTAAGAGAGAGGAGACAAAGAGGAGAAAAAATGCCTGTCTGTACAGGCAGAGAAGCTCTGGGTATAACTTCTTGGAGGTGGTTGTTTGAGGTGGTAGAAAGAGAATGGACTGTGGAGTCCAACGATGTGGCTTTAAATATCTGCTCTATTGCTTAAGCTCACTGAGCCTCGGTTTCCTCATCTATAATATGAGAATGTTGCTGCGCAGAGTAGGTGCTTAATACTATTGCAGAAAAATCAGACTGGCAAGAAACCAAGCACCACTTGGAGAGTTGGAGAACTCAGGTTTATTATACCGGTGGTCCCAGAAGAGCTAGCGCTCTGACGATCTGGTTACCCCAAGCTCAGGGGTAACCTTACTTTTATAGAGTTTAACAAGCAAAGGCAATACATCTGTTATCTAGATAGAACAAGCAAAAAGGAAGATGAGTCTTCAGTTGATCTCGAGGTCACCCTGCCCTTCGGTCTATGCGGCAAGCATGTCTACAGAAGCAGAACAAAGAGCTGATTACAGGGTTAGCCATTTGAGTGAAAAATTCCTCTTCACTATTATTGCTGGCGGGGGACATCAACAAAACAACTTGATGTCATTTGGACATCAACCAGATGACTTACAAGGTTTTTTTCTTAAGTGCTAGAATTAAATAATTGTAAAATAGATGAACTGATTCCCCTTCAGCAATGAGTAACTGAAAATTCCACTGAAGATGGCAGAATAAGCTATTAAAATGGCTTTTATTAAACCTTTTTCCTTTGGCTTTTGTCAACTATAAATAAAAGCTACTCTATTCATAGTCTAAAGCTGAGGAAATAAGCTTTTGTAATATGCTAGTATTTTCACCTCAGGAAAAATAATTGTTCCTAGGAAAGCCAAAATGTTCCTGTGTTTAATCTTACTGTTTGAAGCATAAAGATCTGTTGTATTTTTAGCCTGAGTTGAAAAACTAAGGGTTGTTTTAAAAACTTTAAGCAATAATCAAGTGCCATATAAATTCTAAGTTATGAATTACCTGAGGACCTTAATGTAGCACATTATAAATACTAATTAATTTTTATCAACACCCCTGTGGTGAAATCATTATTATCCCTCCTCCCCTTTACCAGGCAGGGAGATGAAGATTCCATGAGACCAAGAAACTCACCCTGGGGATGCGTGGAAGAAGTTGCTAGGCCAGAAAATGGAGCCCAGGAGGTTGGAATCAGATCCCTTTGTGTTTAAGAAGAGACTCATTCCTCATGTATAAAAACATGTCTGCTTCAATTTAGATTGATATAGTGTGTGTGTGGTAGGGAGTAGTTTGTATATCCTACTGAGACTCTCAAAAATGTTAGCCATTTGTTTCCAGGACCTGCAATCACAAATTATTTGTTGGTAATGCAAACGCTTCAATCTTTGAGATCTAAATTTACTTACTGAGCTTCAAATTGTTCCTCTAAATGGTTTAAAAATGGTATTCAAGAAGAACAATGAAGACTGAAAGCAACAAGGAAAATAAAAGATTTCCCCCTTATCAAATAAGTGATTTACTTGTTTATTGTGGTTTTACTTTTAGATTTCTTTCTCAATAACAGTAAATTGTAAGGTAATCCTGAGATTATTTTGCAATCTCTTCCTCTACCCCAACCACTTTGTACATAGAGGGCTCTTATTACCCTTTCCAATTATACATTGGCCAATGACTAATATAGAATGTTGTATAATGGGTAACACAATGTATAAACAACTTTACTCTTTCAAGCATTCAGTTAATATAGCACATTTACTCATTTAACCAAGTAATTTGTGATTAGAAGAATCCCAGGAATGAGCCAGAATTAGCTGTGATGACTTCGATTTAGTTAAATTTGGTAAATAAACATCTAGTGCAATTTCTTCTTCGAAAGCTAAAAATTTGACAACTGGGGTCTGATTTACGATTTTTGAAAAAACAGAAAGAGATTGAATGTGTTGAGAGCCAGCATAACACTCATTTGTCCACATTTTATTTTCCAAAAAATCACTTATCCTAGAGGCTGCTTGACTTATCAGTATTGGGTGGTATGAAAAATGGAATTCACCATCACTGGGTAGTTTTTTTTTTTTCATAATAAACTTCATTATTGGTTTATATAGCATCCATGTAACTCTTTTCTGTCATATTTTTGGAGTTGCAATATTTAAAATAACACTGAAATTTTTGACTATAATATAGAAAAATAGGATTGAATTTGATCTTATGAGATAGGTTTCAGCTTCAAGGTACTGAAGTATATTTCTGAAAATGAGCCTTGCAAGTGTTTTCCACTAGAATATTTATGAACATAGTAATTTAGGCAGTCATTCTCTAGAGTAGATTATGACATGCCAGTAGTTGAAAGATGAGAATAAAATCTAAGGTGTCCAGTGGCAACTAGAGAAAGACATGCGCGCGCACACACACACACGAAAAAAATCTTTAAAAAAAACCCACTTTTTTATTTTTTTAAGATTGATGCTGTGTGAAAAAGGTCTACACATTTGGAAAACTGGTTTTATGATTTTTTCTGATAGACTGCTTTCTTTCCTGTTTCTGAGTTAAGATAAAAAACTCCTGAAATTTTAATGTTTTTTCTCTCAAACAAGACAAAACCAGTTAAACTGCTTTGTAGTATCTCCTGAGCCAGGAATTGAGGCCAACAGTCATGAAAAGATAACCACAAGTTGACTTTTTGTGTTTTGTACATTAATACCCGCAAAGAAAAAAGTGAGTTGTTTATGTCTTTAAAAATAATTTCAGAAGAAATGAAAGAATCTTGATATTACTTTTAATCATACTATTTCCTACTCTTTTTCTGGCAAAGAATTTGTGTCAGTAAAGCCCTTCCTACTTAGAAATTACTGAGTTCAAGTATATGCTAAATGTTACCATTGTTATTGATAACTATATATACAGTAAGATTAAAGCCATCAGCATACATTTTAAAAGCCTTGGCTGATTGGTGTTCTTAAAACCATCATCACATTTTAGAGACCTTTCTAATAAAGAGCCTAAGAAAAAAATCAGGCAAGATTGTTTCATTGAGCTGTCCCATTTCCCTCTGGGGCCTATTAAATACTATACAAACAAGGCTGCCTCTTATTTCAGCTTATTTGGCATTGGGACACACCTCTTAGGCAAGTGGAACGAGCCCTCTAGAACTGTTTCATCTTGAACAGTTTGTTATTCATATTTCACTCACTCTTTTTTTTCACACTTGTTTTTCACTTGATGATATCAGAGTATCTGATACTGATCAAATCAGCTGAAGGTAGACTAGGATACAAGTGTTTCAGAATAGGACATTAATGCTGTACTGGGTATATTTTGCTCGCTGGCACAAGTTGTATGACATCTGGGTAGAAGAAAAGAAAAAACTTCAGAAATGTCTCCTTGCCTCCCTCACAGGGTTACAATGGCTGGCCAGGCCAAGAATTAATCAGAGAAGAAAAGAACCCATTTTTAAAGCCACGTCTTATAGATGACATATGCAGAGGCCACATGCATTGTACATTTCATCAGTTAGACTCGTATTCAGGTATCAACATTTATCTGAACATGTAGGAGAATGGAGTCAAAGAGCAAAAATGTGTTTACTTTGGCCTCGTAAATTCATGGCTGGGAAAATCTTAGAGATAGAGAGTCTTCTGAATGTTCACACCTAACACCCATTACCGTTAATAAGAGATAACCACATACGTTGAAAAAAAACATGCCCTTTAGAATTGAACTTAGACCTTGGGGATGAAAAGATCTCCCCAGCTAACAGCTGAAGAGAATTGTACAGTCTCGAATTTGCTCCCTGCTGACCTGACATCATTGAATTTGGAAAAGCAGAGCCAGGTTCATCCAGGGGTAGCAGAGAAGAAAACGGTTAAAAAAAAAAAAGAAAGAAAGGTGATTATAATTCAGGCTTTTAAATTAAGTCGCACAAGTCCCTACCTAATTATATCATGAAAACAAGCTCCAGCTCCAAGTTCCTAGGAAAAAGAAGGTTGTGGTAGATTTTTTTCTTGTTTACTACTTTTAACCAACCAAGTTTAATTAGTTTTTCTTTAAAAAATAAAATTAAACCCATATAAAAATTAGATAAAATATTTTAATATGGAAACCAATTTACATTTAACTTTCAAGGATTCATGGTGAGGGGAAATAGGTGGTAAAAATAATCATGGCCCACAGAAACTCACAAACCTTGAGTTATATCCCAGCGCCAACCTTTTGACTCCAAATGTGAACAAGGGGCCAGCCCGTTACTGAAGGAACACAGTCTTCAGAAACGCTTGTGGGTGGAATTTGATGGGAGGTGCTGAGAGGAGGTCAAAAGTAACCAAAAAGCATAATTCTTGCTTTTAAAAGGTGTATAACTAGAACATATGAGATCTCACCCCCCTGGGATATATGTCAGTTTGGCTCAAATAAACTGTTATAAAAATTCAAAAAGAAAAAAAAAAGTGGTATAACTAAGCCTAAATGTCAGTACAAAGCACATAATAAGTTTGCAGTCACTTTTTTGCCTTGACCATTTTTCTCACCTTTGGAAAGTACCCTTTGAACTAAGGGGTAAGAAAGAAGAAAAGTCAAGGTCCTCAGTAATTCATTAAATGGGGGCTGTAAATGGATCCCTGAATAGTCAGAGCTCTTAACTGTCTTCAGAATAGGACAAGGATTAACAAGGCAAATTTTGAAAATAGATAAATATGAGCCTGTTTCTTGAACCTAGTTTCTCTGTTTTCATCTGTAAAATGGGAGCAATACTTTACAGGGTGATTGAGGAAATCAAATAAAGTACAATATATAAAGTGCTTAGGACAGGCTCGGAAAAATAGTCAGAGCTTAAATAAATAGTAGCCTTTGTTATTATTAATGATGGATAGTGGCTAATTTCCATGTAATGTCTAATATCTTTTGCATGCAACTCTCCTCTCTGATATTTATGGGTGGCTTAATTGGCTGCATAGGGAGTGTCAAGTACAATTCTATCACCTTGGTCACTTTCTTCTTGGGTTTGATCCAAAGGCTGACTCAGCACACTGCCCCTGTTGAAGGGGTACAGTGTATATGGGGGGTAAGAAGGTGAAGACTCATGCCAAGCCCAGTGAGGATCATGACAAGGAGCCTGCCTTAGCCAAGCCAGAGCCAGTGCAGACACCTCTTGGCTTTGCATCCTTCAGAACTGAGTAGCTATGTGTACCAGGCTGGCCTCGTTGATATCCCAAAGAGAGCACATGAGTGATTTCACTGAGTCCTGCAAGATTTTACCAACTCCAGGATTGGGAATCTCAGACAGCTGGTTGAAATACTGTTTTAGAACAAAAGACAACACATTAACTAGTTCAGACCACTCCATGATAGGAGAGGAGATAAGCCCCCTAAAAAGGGAAAAGGCTCCAGAAGTGAAATCACAAATCCTCATTTTCATGAGATGTAGAAAGAGGCCAAGTGGAAACATTTCTGTTTCCTGCCCACATCAGTCGAGGTGATGGAAGATGTGACTGTCCTAGAGAATTAAGGGTGAGTGAGTGGAAAGAAAGGCCTGATCTCGGAATTAGGGAACCTCAGGTGAAGGGTGCCACTGCAGAGAAAAGTTAAATTATTTTTATGCATCTGATTAAGATTTGATTTGGGAATATCTTTTTACGGTGGAGCTCTTGAGACAAATCTGAATTTATGTGAACTAAACTGTATAACCTAGACTGATGTATAAAGAACATTTTTTTGCTTGAAAACATTTTGATACAAATTAAACAGAAAACCTGGCATCTCGTATCTTAAGGGGAATCAAAGGGGAGTCTGGGGCCTTGAGCCCTAATCTCTGAGAATGAATGCCAATAGTAGTTGGTGAATTAATTGGTTTCACTCTTTGAAGGTAGGAAGGTAGGTGCCGGGGATGAGCACAGAAGCTTAAAGGCCATCCAATCTGTCCTGCCACTAGTACCACCTAGTGGCAGCCAAGAAGATGTGTAGGCATTTTTTTAAAAGCTTTAAAAAGTTATAAAAGCATACATCAGTAAAACTTATTGTTAAAAACAATTACAAATACAAAACAATTCCGAGTAAATTGTCAAGGGTCTTTCCATTTCCTCTCTCAATTCCACTTCTCTTCCTTATTTACAGTAACTTGCTTTAACTGTGCATTTCCTCAAAACCCAATCTCTCTGTCTGTCTCTCTCCCCCTCTCTCTCATTCTCTCTGTCTCTCTCTCTCGGTGTCTCTCTCTGCACTTAGTTTTTAAAAACATAAATGGAACCATACTACATATGATGGCATGATATTTTTTGCATAACAGATATCTTGAAAATAATTTCCTAGCGCAGCAGAAACTATCCCCTGTGGTCCCACACACTATCATCTGCTTGCAAGTTCAAATGTCAGGTCAGCTGTCGAATTTTGAGCTGGAAGACTAATATAGGTATTGAAAATGCCTCCCTTTCTTCCCCTGCCTAATCTGCACCTACCTTGTTTCCTGTCTTGAGCAGTAGCCCCTCTACTCTACTTCTCCATCCTGTGGCCCAAGCTGTCGATGGGTGGTCTGGTCCAGGCCTCCATCGCTCCCGTCTTCTCACTCCACTTCTTGCTTCATGCAGATCTCTCTGCCCCCATGTGCCATTGTCTGGCTTTAGCCTCTTCACTCCTCACCCTTGCAGATGCTTCTATACTCCTCTCCCTGTCTCCAAACTGCCAGCAGGGAGATCACTCTGTATCATACAAATCATTCTGTCATTTTATACTTAAAAAAAAAATAATAATAAAACCCTCCAGCTCTCATTTTCTGTAGAGCAAAGCCTAAACTGCTCAGCAGGTATGCAAAGCTCCTCGCAGTCTAGTCTATGCCTCTTTCCTCCTCCACTATTCCCTACGCTCCAGCTGCACAGAATTCCTTCTTCCAGAGTGAATCATACGCCTTCATAAACCGATACCTTTTCTGTGCCCGAGATGTGCTTTCTCTCTTGTCCTCCTGATTAAATTCTGCTCATTCATCAAGATGTAGCTCAAATATTATCTATGAAGCTGCCTCTAACTCTTGCAGGCTCCTCCTCTATCCTTTCATATATTTCATATGCCCTTCTGCTATAACATTTACCACATTTTATTGTAATTATTTGGTGATGAGCAAGATGAGCAATTTGAATACTGATGGTAGTACCCTCACCATTTCTTGCACCAGAGAATAGCTGGCACATGGATGTGTTTTGAATGAGTAAATGAACATTAAAGATAAGGACTAGGCCTTAGGGCAGTGATTTCCAAATGTTACTGTGATAAGGATCATCTAAGGTTCTTCTTAAGATGCAGATGTTTTGAATTTTTCTCTCAGAGTTCACCTAATTTGGCAGGTCTGAAAAGGTGGAGCGCAGGAACCTACATTTTAACAAACATCCCAGATAATTCTGATGGCCCGCAAGAAGCCCTCTCTTAGAGTACAAAGCAAACAATCTGGAAAAAAAGCAAAGAACATTTGTTCTTTGAGATGGCATACACTGAAGAATGTGCTCATGCCCACAAGAGATCCCTGAGGTGGTTGTTCTTGGCACTTCTAAGAATAAATAGACGCCAGCCAGAGTTTGAGAAAGCCACAGTGAAGTGAATTCCATGAAGACTCTAAAAAAGCACCAAGTTCCCTGTACAAGGGCTGAATTGTTTCTTTTTCAGAACAATTGTCCTCATTACCCATATGTTTGTTTTGTTAGAATAGTCACTATTTAGCCAGGCCCAAGCTGTTGTCATTAATATGTTGCATTTGTGTCAAGCTTCTCTTTGGATATTCTCCAAGCATTTAAACAGCTTCAAGCCTGTCTTCCCTCATTCCCTGAGGGAGGAACAAGCACAAGTTCACGCCAACTCAACTTGTTAGGCATTGCTTAAAAGCAGCTCCTGGAGCACCCCATGCAGGCGGGAGGGGGAGAGTGGGATAATTCCCAGCCCCCTCCCCTCTGTGCTCTCTCATTTCCCCCACCCACCCTGCCAAATGCTCACTGGTGTCTTCAGCAGATGGCTCTCACTCTTCAAGTCTATTCAGACAATTTCCTCTCCAGATAGATAAGCTCTAAAAGGATTCACAGGTTCTAGACAATGCAGGAGTGCCAAGGACCGCATTGGCCAAAGACAAGCCTCCATACAACTAACCAACGAATCTTTCAGAGACAGTAGAAAACATGGGTTAGGTTCTGGTTCAGAAGGCTGAACCTTTAGGTAGCAGAGGTCCACCAGGTTCAGAGCACCAGTTCTCCCAGAGGTCCCGCAGCTCTGACCTTGGCCACATGGATCTGCCTGGACTTACCTTGACTCCTCGTTCATGTGGCTTTCTTCCTGGTAAAGGCCCTCTCAGCTCTACAGACTCTGATTTCCTCAGCTCTAAAGAAGTTAACTCAGTTGAATTAATCCAGTTTCTAATTTAGGTACTTTTCCAACTCCACAGTTTCTAAGTTCTTCCTTCTCAATCATGGTCTCCTTAGCGTGCCCACTCTTCAGCTTTATGACTCTACACCTGATAAAGAAACCACTACAGGGCCAAAGCAAGACCCATACATACTCAAAGCAGACCATATGGAAAAGACATTGAACTCTTCTCTAATGGTTTACGAGGTACATTTGATGCTTGTCCGTTTTATGGAAGGATTGATATACCTGAAAGAAAGAGGAGAGAACCATGCAGGCAGCTACCCCTGGGAGAGTCTGAAATTACTCCCTGATGCTTTGTGCAGATGATTTGGCCCTGAAAGCTTAATTTCTTGCCTCATGGGTCGCTTTGCATTAGTGTCTTCAGGTTTTTAAACCAGTAAACATACAGTACAATTAATTCTGAGAGTATATGTGTGTGCGTGCATATGTGTGGCATGTACAATTCTATGAATTTTAACACATGTATAGATTCATGCAACCACCACCACCATCAGGATACAGAACAGTTCCATCACCCCAGGAAACTCCTGCATGCTGCCCTTTTGAGTGTATCCAAGCTTTATTTTAAGGACTTACTCTCGTTAAGATCACTGGAGAAAGATTAACCTCTATAGGAAAGTTAAGAAAGATCATCTGTGTCAATATTTGAAAGAACTTGTGCAGATTTGGATTACATCTATAGGGTGAGGACAAATTCCCATGATCCCAAGTCCTAAATGGGTTCTTAAGTTCTCTTCCCAGGCAAGTTCTCTGAGCTATTCCCTCCTACTCAGGCAAGCAAGAGTACCTAGATCAGGAAAAAGATCCTTGACCTGAACGGGAACCTGATGATTTAAACTTACGTCTGTCATACCCATTATTTTGAGTTTAACTAATATGAATCTGAAAACAGTAGGCTCGAGCCATGAAAATCCTGAAAATAACCTGTTTGTGGTCATATTCATTAAATCTCAAGATGTAAATAAGTACCAAGCACGCATGCGTGTATCTACTCCACAACAAAATACAAGACTAAGGAATAAACTGTGAGATCAAGATTCCAGCTGGGTCTTGACTTGAAAAAAAAATAGTATTTTGGAATATATGTATATAATTTTGACTTTTCAAATTCTGCTTCAGGCAGTGAAGGAGGTTGCTGCTAACCCCATGGTTACCGCATGGACCATGAGGAGCGGCCTTCCCAGTGGGCAGGAAACATCAGCTTCTGGGGCTTCAGAAATCAGGGTTTGTAGACTTCCAGAGGAGGGCAAGTATGTTGGAGTCATTTGGGTTTTTATTCTGCCTCTTTCATTCTCACTAGCTATATGACCTTGACAGGCAGCCCAACCTCTCTGAGCTTAATATCCTCATTTTAACAAAAGAAATCATATATAATTTATAGAGTGGCTTGGGGGTAGTACATATAAAATATCTGCCATGCAACAGACATTCAATGGATGTGGTTTTTGCCTTTTCTTTCACCATTTATTCCACCCCTCTGCTTCTAAACAGAGCCCCACTCCAACTAGTTCAATCAGAGTTTATGGGTTTTTTTTTTAAGTCCATAAGTAAAAATAAAAATGATTTAATCTGCCTCTTAATTCATCCTATAACTTTAGATTTTCCCAGACAGGAAATAATGTCTTAGAACTAACTTAAAACACTTAAGTTTTCTTTTTGGAATAGTTCCACTTTAGGATCCTCAGCAGAAAAGGAGAGGAGCTGATCAGAGCACTCTAGCTGTTGTAGATTAGGCAAGTCTAAGTTATGTTGTAGTACACAACAACCCCATGAATAACCCCAAATATTAATAGTATTTTACAATAGCTTCCCATTCATCTGAAAAAAAAAAAAGAAGATGAATTGCTATAGCACAGAAGGATGGATGGATGGATAAATGGATAGATAAGTGATAAAGCAAATACAGAAAAATGCTAATTGTAAAATCCAGGTGATGAGTGTGTGGATGTTTTCTGTACAGTTCTCTCGACTTTTCTGTATATCTCAACATTTTTCACAATAAAATGTTGAGGAGAAAAGTTTATTTCTCAGATATGCTACAGGTCTGATAAAGACTGGCTAGGGTTTCGCTTCATATCTTCTTACTCCAGGACCCAGGATGATGGATCATCTTGAAAGTGGCTAGTTGCTATGGCAAAGTGAAAGAGAGCTCTGCTGGGTATTGCACAAACAGTTGGGTATTTCAGCCTGGAAATGACATATGCCACTTCTGCTCACAGCTCACTAGCCAGAGTTGTTCTCACAGAGCCCTATCCCAGGTTATGAAGTATAGTCCTATTATATGCCTACACAGGAGAGGGCTGGAAATGTTTGGTGGGCAGACAAATAATTATCCTGACAGAAATAAACTCCTTAAAAGAATGACACACCTTAGTTCCATCATCATTAATAATACTAACATGAAAAGGCACATTTACTTAAAGCAATGTCAGTAAGAGAGAACTCAAGCTTTTTCTTTCTTATCTACTTGCCTTCTTTTGGTCTCCTTTAAAGGGAGAACTAACCCGCTAAAGGCTAATATATTCCAAACTACTCACTGGCTGCTTTTTCAGTCAGTCAGCCAGCCAGCCAGCCAGCCAGCCAGCCAGCCAGCCAGCCAGCTAGTCAGCCAGCCAGCTAGCTCTTTCTAGAATCTCATCACCTTTTTATTGAGTCAGCTCATTTTCGCCATCAGTACGAATATGTGGACACTGTCCAGAGAACTTAAGAAAAGCAGAAGTTAGATGACGCTTTTCAGAAATGGGGTCATAAAATAAAATCTTTGACTAAACAATATTATTCTCGACTCGACATTTTAGAGGAGTCAGGAAAGACTTTACAGCTAAGGTGACATTTAAGCTGGCACTTGAAGACATTTGCTGGGTAGAAAATGGAGCAGGGCATTCCAAGCTGAGGGAACAGGCTGTGCAGGGGTAAGGAAAGTCTTCTGGCTTGCTTGACCAAAAGGCAAATCAGAAATTCACCAGGGCCAGAGTCTAGAGTGCCTCTCAGGATTACTATGAAAGCACCAGGGTAGAACTAAAAATATTGCTGTAATTTTCATCTGTTAGCAAGTGGGAAATGGAATACTATACTTATTAAAGAAAAATTTTAATTAGTCTTCTCTAGCGCTGTAACAGCAGTTAGTATGACTTCAAAGAGCAAAGGTCATCTTCAAGTAATTTGCTGTGTAGAGTTCTCTAGGTCTCTATACTGAATACTGAGTTTCCAGAAATTTAATACTTCTGTTTATTTACAATCGTTTTTACATTATATATATATATATCTTTTTTTTTTTTTTTAATATATCCACGGTAATTTTCTTTGGGAAAAGGAACTGATCTGATAGGCTGCAAACAAATTAAGGCAAAACCACCAGGTTAAAAAAAGAAACACTACAGGAGTGTGGGCACATAATGAAGTCATTTTAAACGAAATGTCTCAGGCCGAAGAGAACGGGGAGAAAAGAAAGAAGGTGCTTCTTATGTGATATATTATTTAATCCTAACACACTTTGTGAAGTGGATATTATTGTCATCATTTCATAAATGAGAAAACTGAAGGTCAAATAAAGTGCTTTCTTATACAATTAGCTGTTTAAACTTGAGCCTTGTTTTTCAACTTCTGAGGCTTTCCCCCACCCCCCACCCCACCCCTGTAAAATGGAAGTATGACATGTGCTACCTATGTCATAGAGTTTTCAGGATTAAAAGAAATAGCAAATAGAACTTTTGACATCATTCTTGACTTCTCCCAGATTTTAAGTTCTCTGATTCTGTCCTGATGTTTGCAATTATTCAAAACTGGGTCTTTATAAAAAAGATTTAATGAAGCCTGTTTGTGTAGAAAGTCTTTTCTTAGCATATCTTAATACATACTACTTCAAATTATTTTTAAATATTAAAAATATTACCTCTACATGCATTTTTTGGGGGTATAAAAATAGAGCACAAACGTTGGTCATTATTTCAAATTCATGCATGGAATATCCTAGGAAAATAATTTTTATTCCTTTAAATGACTTCAGTTTTTCTCTTGGCACTTTTAATAATTTTGTTTGAAAATGTATTTTGCCCTGCCTTTTGAAACAAAATGCATGAAATAATATGTGCAGACACTGTTCTAAAAGTTTTACATACGTTCATTTATTTAATCCTCACAACCATTCTACAAGGTAAATAGTATCATTATCTCCATTTTCCAAATGAGAAAATTGAAGCACAGAGATACTAAGTGACTTGCCTAAGGTCACACAGTTACTAAAAAGCTGAGCCAGGATTTGAATTGAGGCATCTTAGCTTCAGAATCTGAACTTTTAAACACTGAATCACAATGACACATTTCTGAAGATAATGCATTATCCTCCTAGATGAAACAGGGCCGTGATTATACATATCATTTTTATTTGATATCCACTGAAACTACTGTGATTTAGTACAAGATTGTGTCTCTATAGTCCCTATATATTATACTTTTTGACTGACTGTGTTTGCTTTTTACATTTTTTCTTTATCCTCTGTAGAAAAAAATATATAATTTTAGCATATCTACCTCTACAAATTGCCTTCTTTCCTCTAATTATTCTGCTTCCAATTTCCTAAAAGCCAGAAACCAGATCACCCTATATATTAGAACTATCTGTAAAATAAGATTCATGAGGCTTTGAGAGAAGACCCAAGCCTTTAGTGAATGGACTTTGTGACATCTGTGACAGGGATCTTTATTTCGTGGCATGTTTTCTGTTCTCAGCTGTGATCTAGATAGTTTAGAAGGCTGGATAAATGACTTCTCGATAAGCAAGGTGTCACAAAATATAAATTCAAGGCATTTCTACTCTTCTACCTGTTCAAAAGTGTTTTAGTCATCAACATAATTAGAAGGATGGCCTTGTTCCTCAAGCTTCTGGGTAGCCATCTGATGCTTAGAAGTAGAGAGACGTGGCTACAACTTGTATAAAAATAGCCCTTCCAGATGGCTGAGGGGCAAAGTTACAACTCAGCAGCTTGATATAGCTGAGCACTCAAGTTTTGGAGTAGAAGGAGAGCTATAGGAGAAGTAGCCAGAGACCCTGGGCTTGAGTCCAATCATAAGTAGAACAGTATATGCCAGGAGAGATCACTTAACGTGGCAGATTAGCTGTTAAGATTTCCTGTTTACTTCATCTCCATCTCCTCCCCATCTCCCGTGATTCAGCCTTACCTCTTAGCCCCAAGGGAACACACACACACACACACACACACACACACACACTTTTTTTTTTATAAAATAGAGTTATAACTTGTAAGGCTTAAAAGGCTTTAGAATTCTTCTAGCTTAACTCCTTGTTTTGGAGACAAGCAAACTGAGACATAGAAAATTGAAATAACCACTTAGGCTCAAGGAGCATGTTTGTGGGGCTCAGATGCTCCAGCTTCTGTCCAGGGCTCACCAGCTGCCTCCTCTCTGGGAGTGTGCAGTTGTGCTGGGCCATATTTCCTCTCAGCCCTGCCTTGAATCATCCCAAACTCAAAAATCAAAGCCTCTACGTGTTTTTCTAAAGCCATGGAAATATTGCAAATGCCATAATATTGCTTCTACCTCTCAAAACAAATGCTGAAGCTCTGATAAATGAGTCACTAGTTTGAAACCTCTTGTTTCACAAATGAAAATATTTCTTATCAAAGTCTTCAGATTAAAATATGTAGTTCTCATATCTCCCCACCTTCAAATCACTGCATTTCTATTGGATATTCTAGAAGAAAACTTACGTCTCTGTCTATAGTAAATACATTTAAAAAAATATCTCAATGTCCGTTTAAATAATTGAGTGTTGGTTTTTAAAATACAGTAACCAGAAATGGGTCAATTTTTATATTTGGCAGCAGTTGTAATAGACACTATTATTTTTGAAAAGCAAGTGAACTGAGAAGCATTTGCTCTCCTAAAACACCCCCTCCCCCCACCACTCATAACTAGCCCATATCCAAGGCATTGCTGTGCCCTGCTGGCAGTACAGCCTCATTGCAGGTAAGTGACAGGTGGAAATTCCATTCTACAATAAATTGGCTCTTTACAATACTTCCATTAACCTTGCTTCTTCTTACATGAAGGGGTTACAGGCAGCGAAAAACAAATCCTCAACTAATTTTTTTCCAATGTGATAGGATTTGTGCTTCTCAAGTGAATATTACAATATTGTCACAAAGTAGTATGTTGCTTTTCAAGAGGAAGTTTCTTTCCTTCTTAGAGATTCATCCTCAAACTTCGTGGAGTATTGGCTTTGTGCTGGGTACCTTGCGGCACCCTGGGAATAGGCAAGGAGGTATCCACCCTGATGTGCACTTACTATTACAGCACCACAGCCTCAAGTTGCTCAGCTACAGAGCTGGCTGATAGGGGAATGGCCACTACGAAGGGAGGAATTTTGGAAAGAGAACAGGGACAAACATTTCTTGATTGCCCACCAAGTGCCTGAGCCTGTGCTAGCCCTGTTAGAGCTGGCTGGAGCATCCCGTTAAATTGTCAGAATTGATCTCTGGGTAAGTGTGCTAATTCTACTCCAGGTCTGTCCCCCTCATGCTGCAACACAGATGGAGATCTTAGGGGAGCTGGCTTGGAGCAGAGGTCCACCTGCTAAATAGATATTGCCCAAATTAAGACGGCAAGCCAGGGTATGATTTTCAACACCTTTATTAAGAAATATCAAAAGTTGATTACAGTTCCATACACAGTTTTACAAAGTTCAAGTGAAGGGGAATGTAGGGATGCCATCAATATAATGCCAGGGTCTCTTGCCAAAGAGATAACCCTGTAACACCTGTCACCTTGTTTAACAGTGGTCACAACCATGCTTCTTCCGAATTCCACTAGGCCATGGCACAAAATCTTAAGTTACTTGAAAGAGTTTTAATACACTATAAACACTTCTTAAATATTTCTCCTTTTATTTTGTCATCATCCTTTCCTGAAAAAGCTGAGCTATCTAGAGGGAGCACATTTGAATCACATTCACAGCAGTTTGTATTACATTTTCACAAAGCCTGCTTTAAGGGCTGTAAAACATTGCAAGTTACCATATTACACTTGGGAGAGAACCCATACACATTGTTATTTTCTTTATTTAACGTTTAACAAAAAAGGGGAATCACTCAACTTGAAAACATAACACCACGGTTATTTGGTAGAACTGTTAAGCATGGGACATGCCTGCCAATTCCACCGAGGTCCTCAGAAGCGGCCAACAGGATGACCGAGAACAATTGGATGCAGGCACACCAACACAGAATATGGAATGGGGTCTTCTTGGGGATGATATATCACAATCTTTTGTCAGGGACATTGCATCAGAGGGAAATTACGCTTTCAAAATAATCGGGGCTAGTAGGTCATTGGCACCCGATGGGAAACATCAACGGTGTGGTGAGCCTTGGTGAAGGCTTGTGCTGGGTTATCTAAAAGGAAATTTCTGAAGGATTGTCCAGCAACATCAGAAAAAGCCATCTTCAGAGGAAGGACTCCTTGTTCACCCACATGAGACTGCGTGTCTCGTTGGGCTTGCACTCATACTCAATGACAGAGAAGGGGCTTCCCCATTGGCAGTGATCTCGCTTGTGGTAATTATAGAACTTGACTTGCCACATTGTTTCGAAGGTCCCAATGTCAGTTATCTGAGGGAGAGAAATACGCCCCATGAAAAATTCATTCTGCCATGAGCAATAGAAGAGAGCCAATGTTAGTGAGAGGTCCTGCATCATCAGGTGTGATCAATCAAGACTCTGAGTTGGCAAACCTTAGCCTTTACTTTAATAAACTATCTTCCGTTATTATGGGAGATATTTTCCTGTAAAGCTGTGGGTGGACCATTTTTCCTCTATAAAATCTTATTTCCATTGTATGAGTGGCATTTGCTATTATATTGCCTTTTAAAAAAACTTAACTCCCTAAATGTATGTGTTTTCCAAATTTAATTTCTGGAAACCACTTAGAATCACAGAATTTTAGAGCTTGCCACAGAAGGGGGATTGGGAAGAGAGGAAATAATATTTAATGATTGTCTTTTGGTTTCTATCTCAAAAGACGGTTGTATAAAATAACATAAACACAACATAACTAAACATAGGATGGCAATTGTCCTATTGTTAATTTCAATTCCAGGGAAAATTATTTTATTGGAAGTATTTGATTATTAAAGACTCCACTTTAACTTTCAAATACCACTGAATGTTTATAAGTCCAGTTCCGTGCCCATGTCTATACCTTACCCAAAACCACATTTGAGTATCTACAAGGTGCCTTGCACATATACAAGTTTCTATAAGGCATGATTCTTGCTCTCACAGAGTTTGCATTCCGCTCCCAGAAGGTAGGCCCTGCAAATCACTACACAGAATTCTTCTGAACCAGAAGAACACAACTCTCATGTAGCTGAGAACAGGGCGCAGAATGCCCTAGAGGCCACTGGGCAGGTGCTCAAGTGGCCTGTGGGGTAGCCTGACCCTGCTACCGCCTCCTGGAGCTATTTAGGGGATCTGGCATTCAATAGCATGATGCCTGTCGTTATTTTCTCCTCTGACCCTTCCCTGTCATGGGAAGGGACAGGGACTGACTTGGCAGGGTTTTTAGACTTGTCAGAAGCCAGAAGACATGGAGGGGGAGGGCAGTGAGCAGAAGAAGCCTTATACTTGTAGCTGCTACAGGAGGAGGGTAATCAGGTGCTTCCCAGATATCTCTCCAAGATGCTCTCAAAATTATATTCTGCACCATTGCCTCATCCTACTAATTTGATCCCAAAACAAGATTTGGCTTTCCTTTGGGAAATTTGGTTGACTTGAAACAGTGGGTGATATACCACACATTTTCTCCCAGATGAGAAAATGAAGTATCTCTTTTTAAAGAATCATGGCATAAAGAGCTGTACATGTATACAGCAGCTTTATTCACAATAACCATAGACAGGGATCAGCCCAAATGTTTCAACATCACTTGGTGATAAACAAGTTTTAGTGTATCTACAAAATGGCATTTTACTCAACAGTAAAAAGAAACATACTGACTCAGGCAGCGACAAAGATGGGTCTCAAAGACATGCTGAGTAAAAGAATCCAGACCCCAAAGAATACATACTGTATGATTCTATTTATATAAAACTCATATGCATAATATCTATTATAATATATAATATAAATAGTAGATATATAATTTATATATTATGTATATGATATACGAGTGATTGATGATTAATGAAAATGTGCCAGAGGAAAATTTTGGGGGTGATGAAAACATGTTACATCTAGACAGGTGTTGGTTACATGGGTGTATGTATATGTTTGTCAAAACTCAGTGATCAGTGTGCTTAAAATGGGTACATTTATTATATGTAAACTATACCTCAAAGTTCATTGAAAAATAAAAATACTGATTTTTAGCTAGCTACAAGGAAACAGGTATTCTAAACACTGCCAATGGGAACTGAATTATATAGCCTTTTGGAAGAGTAATTTGTATCAAGTTAAAGGTGTGAATATATGTAGGTCTAGCAATTTCACTTATAATTTATCTTAAGAATATCACGGTGTTTAGAATAGTGAAAAATTAAACCCTAAAAAATGTCCATATAGAACATTAATTAATTACGGCATATCTATATAATGGAATACTATGTAACAATTCTAAATGTAAAACATTTAATAAACTTTTTCTATGATTCTATATGTTACCTGAACTAAGCAGAGTACCAACAAAAATGTCTAATATTAATTCAACTAAACTTATACATGTTAATAATTTTTATTTTCTTCTATGTACTCATTTGTATTTTCAAAATTTAATGATTGAGTTTTTTTATAATCAGAAATAAATGTTAAGCCAAACTGTATTTATAAGAATTACCAAATAGTTAATATCATTAATAATATTAATAAGAATATATGAATTAATTACTAAAAACTAAGAACATCTGGATGAAGCAAGAACATAGTTCATTAAAAAGAAAAAAATGGCTAACATCTGAAAAATATTCACATGTAATATTAGTAATTAAAGAAATATGAACTTTTACAGAGATAATATTCACCTATCAACTTAGCCAAAACTTCTAAATACCAGAAGTAATCTAAGCATCCAACTTTAGAAAATATTGTGAAAATGGTGGCATATCCAAGTGATGGATTTATATAACCATTAAACATGAATTTAGTGTTTTTAATAATAAGAGAAAATAATTAGAACAATGTTAACAGGGAAAAGATCGATTAAAACAGTTTACAGTATGAGATCAAATATGTAAAATAAGATATACAGAAAAAAGAAAATGAAAAATATTAATAATAGAACTTCTAAATAAAGAAATTGAGTGTTTTTCTATCTTTTCTGCTCATATTTTTTACAATAAATGTTACTTTTATAATCAGAAAGAATATTTTAAAAGGTGAAGTGAATTTATCATTCCTGAAAAATTAACGTATATATTTCTCAAATCCTAGGGACTTTATAAATTCTATTAAGGCTACCTATATACATATGAAAATATTACAACTTTGTATGTAATACAGTAGTGGTGGTAAGAACAAAATCTCATTTTATAAATTACCAAGACTTATTACTTTTGACCAGCACAGGGCATTCCAATTTAAAGTGCAATTGAATTAAACTAAGTTATAAAAATATTTTACAAACCCCAGCTAGTCTTTTGAGGGAAGCAGCTTAAAACCATGCTAGGTAAGAGAAAAAAATAATGCCGAGGCCTTTTTTTAAAATAGACAAAAGTTGGTTACAATACACAAAAAAAAAACCTAAGATGATTATGACCACAAATAAGAAAAAACTTAAGGCACTACATTTATGTCGGAATAATCTTAAAACTAAGAAAGTCTCAATCTAAGAGTTCTCAGTAAAACAAGAGACCAAAATAGAAATCTGATGACAGAAACAGTCATGGTTAAAGATATGGGATACAGTAGGTGCTTCGTATTTCGGTTTTGTTTCTCTTTTATTAATGCTGATCCAAGGTCATGGTGTATGTAGTAAACTTAACTGTTGCTGACTAGGAATATATTTTCCTCTTTCCCATGCCTAGTTGTTTTAACTTCCCTTTAGCTTTCTTCCTTCCTATTCATTCTTCCGGAGTTCTATTTCCTGGGCATCTCACCACTCAGCTCAGAATTTCTTCTCCTCTGGCTAAGAACAGATGGAGTCTAGAAAGCTGACATTCTTTTTGAAGAACAGAAGCAACTACTCAGGCTCTTCCTCCCAATCCATCTGTGCCTTCTAAGGAAAATTTACCCAGGCAGGCTCCCTGGGTGATGCAAGTTATACAAAGGTATAATCCTGTGCATTTGTATAGTACTCTTTATTTTATGCAGCTCTTTAAAAGATGTCATTCCATGTTGGTCTTGATTTTAACATCTCCATTTTGTGGATGAAAGAACTAAGATTCAGAGAGGTTAAGTGACTTGCCCTTGGTCTAAAATATGCACCCAGTTAATGATAGGTCAAGAACCTAGGTTTCCTAATTCCTACGTAAGAACTATCATCATTGTGCCAAACTGTTTATTTGAGCAAAACAGCTAAGAGTTAATGATCAGTTTTTTTCTTTTTTTTTCTCCCTGAGTGAGAATGTATATGGATTGTCACCTGTTGAATGCTTTAGGACACTGCTATGAACTGAATATTTGGATACTTCCAATATATATATAATGAATCCCCACTGTGATGGTGTTTGGTATTTGGAGGTGGGGCCTTTCAGAGGCAATTAGGTCATGAGGGTGAAGCCCTCATGAATGGGATTAGTGCCAATAAACAAGAGAGGGATAATCTCTCTCTCTCTCCCTGCTTGCCTTCATGTGAGGACATAGCAAAAATAGCAGCCCTCTTTGAACATGGAAAAGTGCTCTCATCAGACACCAGATCTGTTTGCACCTTGATTTTAGAATTCCAGGCTCCAGAACCATGAAAAATAAATGTTTGTTGTTAAAACCGCTCAGTCTATTGTATTCTGAAACCGATATTTTACTCTATCCCTGGACATTTGCTATAGTGTCTTTACAAGCTGCAAACCTTTGTACATTTTTATTTCGCAACTAATGTGAAAGAGAACTCATCAGATTCCAAGGAGAGAAGATGCATTTGTTGTCCTCGGTAATAAATGAGTACTTCCAAGTGCCTGTTTTAAACAATTTCTGTGGTCTTACAACCAGCTGTCCTAGAATACCCAGACTACTCTGCATTCGCCATGCCACCCACCTCCACTGGAGACAAGAATAAGGTCACGCAGAAATCCATCGACTAGGGAGCACAAAATGGGCTTATTATATTGATAAAAACATGACATTACTTCATTACTAAACAAAATCTGTATAAATGAACATCTGCGACTTTTAGTGTGGTGTTACCATTTAATTCCTACTGGATTTCAAGCCTCTCTATTCTTGTGATGTGTCAAGTTTTATTAGTTAATACATATTTTTCATTTCTCTTAGCTGAATATATATAGGAATAAAAGTTTTGGATCTTATAAAGCATATTTGACTTTAAAAGAAACTGTCACATTTTTCTGAAGTGATGATGCCATTTTACATTTCTACCAGCAATATGAAAGTTTCAGTTGCCCTACATCCTCTCCAACAGTTAATATTGTTAGTCCTTTTAATTTTAGCCAATCTAGTGGTAAGATGAAGAAAGGCAATAAAGAACAGAAGTCAATGTGGTAGAAAAGGAAAAACTATAAAGAAAAACTGTAAAGAAAAGTTGATAAAACTAACATGTTTTTGGAAAATGTCTTAAAATTGATAACCACCTAGCAAAACTGAGCAAGTAAAAAAAATTACCACGAAGGAGACCAATACATTTAATGAAATGGACAAATTCTTCAGTTGACCTCTATTTACTAAAGAAATTGAATTTGTCGTTAAAAATTTTCCCAGAAAGAAATTTTCAGGCCCAAGTGGCTTCATTGATAAATTCAGACATTGAGGGGGGAAAAAAACCCAACAATTCAACATAAATTCTTTCCGACAACAGATGAAGGAACTCTTTTCAAAGCTGACACAAGGAACAGCTTTTATACTTGGGAGTGCATGCATAAAGCTACCTTCTTCCGCACACACAGCCTCATAACAAGCTCATACATCTTGCCTTATTTTTCCAAACTCCCACCAGTCTCCCACTGACGAGAGCCAACAGAAGGAGAACATTATAATGATTTGCACAGACGGCATCTCCACCTGGACTTTCTCCTGGAAAGGACTGAGTAGGGAATTAGTCATATTAAACACGAGTTAACATTCTCTTTGAAGTGGGGGCTGAGCGCTTTTAGAACTGGGTAACACTTTATTAACTCCCAGTACCAGGGCTTGTGGAATTATTTGAATAAAGAGATCATTGCCGTTAATCTGAGTCAGAGGGTATTTTACTTCTTCCTGTCTTGAGCTTCGCTGCGGAAAGTTACTAATGGCAGCTGCAATTTCTACATGGGCAGTAGCACATCAAGGCAACACAGCTTTTCTTCACCAATTGTTATTTGTCTTTTAATTTAAATCACATTATAATGAAAATTTAACTTTGTTTATGATGTTTGACAGAAATTTTGCCTTGTATGTAATCAGAGTTTTCAATTTTTACTTTTGGATGTCTTCCATTTATTTTAGGTTTAGATTAACCCTTTTTATTTTGATTTTTTAAAAAGTTGGCTTTTTACAGATAACCCCTTGATCTATCTGAAGTATATTTTAGAGTATATTATCAGGAAAAAACAAGTGATGTTTCACTCAAATAGCCAATTATCCCAGCATTACTTATCCAATGATTTAAAAATAAAAATAAAAAAAACTATGTACTTTGAAGTAACTTTAGACTCATAGGAAATCTCTCTGGTATACCCTTAATCCAGCTTCCATTGCTGGCTTCACCTATGTAATTGAGTTTCCTTGGACATCTCAAGATGTCCTTGATATCCGTTAAAGTGTGATTGTGTCTGTAATTTTCAATACTTAAGCTTGAAACATTGGTGACAAAAGTCATAAAACAGTGTAAAAGGCTATGTAAGGCTTTCATTACTAGAATGATATTGGAACTTAACATTAGAGATGCTGACTTGATCAGGAAATCCTAATTTCAATTGTTTTCCTTAGACTTACTCTATTATAGATAAGTTCAAATCACAGCCAACGCTCAAACCAAAAGCTGTAAGATCATTGTTGGAACAATTAACTATCAATGACTTGCTTTTTCTAGATGTGGAAATTATATGTAAGAACTTAGGCTTTACTGCTGGGACTCAGGACTTGTGATTTACAGTAAGAGACTGCAGATCCTGTCCCCTACAACATACTCCCAAATCACCCAGTAACTTGAAGTCTCTCCAACCTTTTAGGGCACCAGGGACCGATGCTCCTATGAGAATCTAATGCCTGATGATCTGAGGTGGAGCTGAGGTGGTGATGCTAGCACTGGGGAGTGGCTGCAGATACAGATGAAGCTTTGTTTGCTTGCATGCCACTCACCTCCTGCTGCGAGGCCCAGTTCCTAACAGGCCACTGACCGGTACTGGTCCTTGGCTTGAGATGGGGGACCCCTGTTTTAGTGTATACTTAGACAGTTGATCTAGACTTATGGTAATTAATAAAATCTGTCTTTTCATGACTAAGTCTGAATCATTCTTACATTTAAAAAAATACCTGTGCTTCAGCCGTCCAAAATAATGTAAAAATTCTCACTTTATAAATCTAATTAAGAAGTTTTTAATCAACTCCTTTCTAAATGTTTGAGTTAATCTCCCCCCATAGTGTTTGTTCTGCTTATACCTCTAGTAAAAGATGTATCCTTCTGGTCCTTTTAAGGCCAGAGGCTGAGGAGGGAGTTGCAGCTTCAGGAATAAACAGAGAAAGTTATAGCTCTGGTCCTCAGCTCATACCGGATCCAGGGAGAAGATGGGGAGGCTTCCTCTCCTGCTCTATGAGCACTTGGAAGACTGGGTACAGGCTCATTTATGGTGGCCCCCTCTGCACTTGACCCAGTGCCCAGTACAAGTTCAGTGAAAGAAGGAACAACTTCAAGCTGGCTCAGGGGCCCTCTGTGATCTCATGAAAATTCTGATAACTTTCATATTTGCAGCTCTGCTTCGAGTTAACATTTTCTTTCACCTCTAATTACATATGCTATTTTGACATACTGGGAGTGGAAGGATATCTCTTTGTTATAACAAAAGATTTATTTTGATCCAATAGCCCTTCGTCATGTATGTAACATGAAAATATTTTCTTAGAGGTCTAAACATACATTTTAAAACTCTAGAAACGGATGGTTTTGTCAGAAAAACAAGTAAAATGGACTCAATAAAACCACAAAGCTCCCCTCCCCCAAGTAAAAGTTATGGACTAAATTAAAAGTTAAAAACATTCCTTCTGAATATCTTTATTTTGGATCTTGACTTTTATGGGGAAATTCTGTCAGACTTTCAAGTAACAGCTAAGTCCTATGCTATGTAAATTGTTTCAGAACACAAACTACGAAAATGTTCCTAATTCATTTTATAAAGCTATTAAACCTGACAGTAAAACTTAGTCTGTAAAGGCCTTCTAATTGTTCTTCCCCTCTTGTCTCCCTTCCATTTACACATTGCCACTAAACTGATTGTAAAAACATGCAAATCTTATCATAGTATCAGGAGCTAGAACTCTTATAAAGATTTTTAAAAGAGAGAGGTAATGGTGGCGTGGAGTTGTTGGATGAACTTTATATGTATTATCATAAAATCTGACAAAATACAAACAAAAAAATGAAGCCTTTAAAAAGTAACTAAAAGAGGGACAGAAACCAGAGGAGAGTTACCTTGAAAACACCTCGACTACAACAGTTAAGAATTGTTTTTGTTTTTGTTTTTTGTTTTTGCCTGAGGGAATTCCTCAGTCCCCTGTAGATCTGGCAGAAGAAAATGGAAGCTTTCTTGCTGGAAGTGGCTGAAGACAGTGTTCAGGACTGGTGGAGCAGCGGAAATATTCCAGGAGAAAATCCTGGAAGCAAGAGAGCAGCAGAAGAGGTGAAACCCAGAATCTGACTATAACTCTGCCGTAATCCCTGGCTAACTGCATACACGGGCTGGTAGAAAGGGACACCCTAATGGACTTATTGAAAAAGCAGTCAAATCGGTGAAGAGTCGATCCTTGAAAGAAAAAAATTATGCTGAGTAAGATTTGTAACTTCAGTGTCGTTTTTTTGGTTGTTGTTTTTTGTTTGTTTGTTTTTTTGATTGAGTGCATTCTCAAACCTGATAAGTTAAAGCCTTAATGGCTTGAAATGTCAAAGCAAAGGTCTCAGGACTGGCAGAGCAGCTGGAAATTTAGGGGAATCTCAAGGTGGATGGATCTTCAAATCTCAGTATAAACTGTCCAATTCCTTGGTTAAATGCTAAACTCTATTAGCTTAAGGGACCAGGCTAGAAAAGCAGCAACTGGAAGTTGAAAAAAATTAAGCACACATATCAGCTACTACCCACTGCTGGCAACACAGAGTTTGTAGCTTGAGTCCAGGAATATTTACTGCATGCTACAGTATAAAAAGATAATAATCTTCAGAAGAATAAAAGAAACTAGAGTCAATAACATATTATCCACAATTTAAATTTCTAATCAAATATTACCAAACATGTAACAGAACAGGAAAGTATTACCCATATTCAGGAAAAAAGGTCATTCTATAGTAACTTACTCTAAATGGGGCCAAATGTTGGATTTACCAAATATTTTAAACTAGAAATTATAAACATGCCCAAAGAAGTAAAGGGGAACATGGTTTCAATGATGAGCAAACAGGGAGTCTCAGGAAATGGAAACTATAAAAAGTACAAATGAAAATTCTAGAGCTGAAAAATATGACAAAAATATTAGATGATAAGCATAATAGCAGACTACAAATGATAGAAGAAAAAAATCAGTGAACTTCAGGATACATCAATGAAATAGTCTAATCTGAAGAACCACAAAAGAAAATTGAAGAGAATTAAACAGGAACTTAAAGACCTCTGGGATAACACCATATGTGTAATTGGAGCCCTACACTCTAAGGAAAGGAGAGAATGGAACTGAAAAAAAAAATTTTTTTTAAACAAAATAATGGTTAAAAATAACCTAAATTTGGTAAAAAAATCATAACTTACAGATTCAAGAAGTTCATTGGGCCCTAAGGAAAAAGAGGTACAAAAGAAACCACACTTAGGTACATCTTAGTCAAACCATTGAAAACCAGAACTGCACAATACACAAAGGATCATTTATTTTATATATATATGCAATATGATATATATAAATATTATGTATATAGGTCTTATACTTCAATTAAAATATCACAGTGCAAATAAAGAAAAGAAATACAGAAATAAAACAAAATAAAAAACTGGACAGTGAAATATGAAAACAAAGCTCAATTTTTAAAAAGTCCAATAAAATCGGTAAATCTCTAGTTAAAGTGATCAGAGAGAAAAAAAAAGCAAATTATGAATATCAAAAATGAAAGAATGGACATCACCGGAGATCCTAAGACATTAAAGGATGATGGAAGATAATTATCAACAACTTTGTGCCAATAAATTTGACAATTTAATTAAAACAAATGAATAACATCAAAGATAAATTACAAACAACTCAAGAAATAAAATGTGAGTAGCTCAATATCAACCAAGGAAATTGAATTTGTTAACTAAAATTTTCAAAGTAAAACACATGCCTTTATTGGTGAATTCTATCCAACATTAAAGAAGAATTATATACATACTAGGTAGTAATGTGTTCACTCTTTCAGACAACTGAAGAGTGCACACATTCCAAATCATTTTATGCAGTCGGTATTAACTAGCTGAAGACATTACAAGAAAAGGAAACCACAGTGCAATATCCCTAAAGAGCATAGATGTAAAAACCCTCAATAAAATATTAATGAATCAAATCCAGTCATATATACAGAGAATATACCAAGACCAGATAGTGTTTATTTTGGGAATCCAAGTTGTTTTAACACCGAAAAAGCAATATAATCTACCATAGAACAGAATAAAAAAGAAAACACCATGTGATCATCTCAAAAGATAGCGAAAACATTTGAAAACACTTTATAAACACATTCCTGATAAAAACTCTCAGTAAACTAGGGATAGAAGGGAACTTCCCTAACCTGAGTATACCAAAAACAAAAGAAAACAAAACAAAAAACCTACAGCTAACTTCATACTTAGTGTTGAAACCTGAATGCTAATAGATTTAACAAAAAATATATAAATCTGTATAGGGAACACTGTAAGATATTATAGAGAGAAATTAAAGAAGATCTAAATAGAGATATCATATTCATGTATTAGAAAGCTCAACATTAAAGTGTCAAATTTCTCCAAATTAAACTATAGATTTAATGCAAAACAAAGTAATATCCCAATTTTTGGAGAAATTGACAAGCTCATTCTAAAATCTATATAAAAATGCGAAGGCCTAGACTAGCTAAAATAACTGAATAAACAAAGCTGGAAGATTTATGCAACCTGATTTAAAGACTATAGTATATAAGACATGAAAGAAAATTGTTTTAGCTCTCCTATGCCTTTTGCATTTCTAAATTTAAAAGACTGATATATAAGTAAGTATGCAAAGCAGCTAAAATTCTCATATATTGCTGGTAGAAATATGAAATGGTACAATGGTCTGGATATTTCTTATATAGTCAAACATACACTTACTTACCTTGTGACTTGTCAAATCTCCCCTTAGGTATTTACTCAAGCCAAATCTCCCCTTAGGTAGTTACTCAAGTGAAATGAAAATGTGTTCCCACTAACAATTATACTCAAATGTTCATAATAGCTTTACTCTAAATATCAAAAGCTGAAAACAATCCAGATTTCCATTTGTTAGAGAAAAATAAGTAAATTGTAGTATATCCATACAATGGAGTACCACTCAGTAATAAAAGAAACCAACTACTGATACATGCAACAACACAGATGGATCTCAAGAACATTATGACAAATGAAAGAAGTCAGACACAACAGTATGATTCTATTTACACAAAATTCTAGAGCGGCTAAAACGAAGGTATTGAGACAAAAACCTCAGGGTGGGCTAGGGTTTGGGGGATTGATTACATATGGGCATGAGGGAATTTTTCAGGTGATGGAAATGTTCTATATTTTTATTGAGGTGGTAATTATACAGTAGTACCCATTTGTCAAAACCTATGAATTGGACACAGTATTGGTGCATTTTATTGTATGTAAATTTGTATCAAACAAATTTATATCGAACAAATTTATATCGAACAAATTCCTATAGGCATTAGGATAAATCTGAAAGGAAAAAAGGTCCCGTAACATCCAACACCTACTTCTCCAGCTTTATCTTGAGCCTGTCTCTGCCTCACTCTGGTCCTGCCATGTTGGGCTTCTCTCATTCATTAGAACACATTTTGCTTTTTTCCAGCTCTTTTTTTAAAAATTTATTTATTTTAATTAGTTTCAAGTATACAGTACATTGCTTAGACATTTATATAGTTTATAAAATGGTCCCCCTAATTTCTCCTTCACTCCTCTGGTTTTCCACCTAGCCAATACATTAATGCTAACTGCATTCCCTATGCCATGCGCCCCATCCCCATGACCATCTATCAACTACTAATTTGTACTTCTTAAACCCTTTACCCCATTCTCCAAGCCCTCTAATCCCCACTCCCCTCTGTCTGTCATCAAATTGTCTACTATATTTGTGAGTCTGTTTTTGATTAGTTTGTTCTTTTTGTTCCTTAGATTCCACATATAAATGAAATCATATGGTATTTATCTTTCTCTGTCTGACTTATTTCACTCAGCTCTTGATCTTGGTAGCTCTTCTTTCCTCACATGCTTCCTCTTCCCTCAACCCTTATTTATCCTTTAGTTCTTCTTTAAGGAAGCCATCCTCAAAATCTTGGACAAGGCTGAAACCCCTGATATATGATGCTCCAAAGGCACCACTACCTTTTCACTTCACTTTATGTTATAATAATTTACTTTATTATTGATAATCATGTATAAAGTATGTTTTCCTTCTCTAGCTTAGAAGCTCCATAAAGTCAGGGATATCTATTTTTTCTACCATTCTTCTACCAGTGCCTGATATATAAAAAATTTTCATGTATTTGCTGAGAAATCAAGCAAGTGAAAAAATTAATAAAATAAAAATCTAAAAGTCCTAAGTAAAGTATTAGCATATTAAATTTAGCGATATATTAAAAATAATACATAATTTTAAAGTAGGGTTTATTTTAGGAAATAAGGGTAGCTTAGTATTTGAAAATGTATTATATAATTATTACATTAATATATCAATGGAGATAAATTATCTCCATACATGGGAAAGGAATTAGATGAAGTTTAACACATCTCCCAATTAAAAATATACCTTTAGTGAACTAGAGAAAAAATGCTTTAACATGATAAATATTTGAAACTAACATTGTACCTAGTAGTACAATGGAAATAAGGATACTCCTTACCATCACTAGCAGGCAATATTATTCCAGAAACATTAGAAACATTAAACCAATGCAGTAAGACCAGAAAAAAAACAAAACAAAACAGAAAACTACACAGTTACATGTAGATTACGACTTTCTATCTGAAAAACCCAAGATCATTTACTAAAAAATTTTAGTAAGCAAGTTCGGTAAGGTGACCAGTTGCAAAATACATTATTTATTTATAACACATATTATAAAAGCAATGTATTTAAAACAATGCAGTATTGGCATAAGAATAAACAGATCAACGCAATAGATTAGAAGTGTAGAAAGCCTTAAAATTGACCATTGGAGAAGCACAAAATTATTTAATTAGTTGTATTGTGATATTCTAGACAATTAGATTCTAATATGAAACCATGAATTGAGATAATAATTCATAATTTCATAACATTTCTTTTTATACCTTTCCTTAAGGGGAGATAGTGATTGTTTTCTATGGTTTTGATTTGCCTGGCACCACACCCCAACACCAACACCCACATGCAGGCCTTACCGGCATGGTGATCTGGATGGGTTGCCGTTCTCCACTCTTGGTTGGGGCTACACCTTCTGTGTCGTATGTGCCCGTATAAACAATTCTGTCCCCATCAGGCTCTTTAGACTTCAGCTCCAGTGGGACCGCCACACCACCAATGGAAATGTTCCTGTAATAAACTTGAGTTGGCCACATGTGGTAGGAATTAGCTTAGGCACCCTGTCCTGGTCAGACCACAATCCTAGGCAGGAAAATTTGGCTAGAGGAGACAGGTATGGTAGAAAGTTCTGCAAGTTCAGGAGGCTTGAGTTCTTCAACTAATCACTCATGTGACCATAGCTACTTAATCTCTCTGAACTGACCTCAGTATTCTCATCCAGAATACTTATACGAGGCCTAGTAGGACCCTATCAGTGGTCCTCTTCTTTAGTTTCTCATCTATGGAGCTATTAAAAACCTAGCTATACCCAGTCCCATCACAAACCCCAGAGATTAGGGTTCAGTTGGTCTGGGATGTAGTTTGGGCACTGGTAAATTTATTTTAAGATTTTCTAGGTGATTCTAATGTGTAGGTAGGGTTGAGAACCACTAAACTAATGATTTTTTTTATGTTCCAACAATCAGGTGTCCTGTGAGTTCGGGTACTCTTCCTCAAGCCAGCCACACCGCCAGAAATTCTCAATGGCATTATTCCCTTGTATTAAGATAATGGTTCTCAAGCAGTAGTCCCTGAACTTGAAATAACAGTATCATCTGCCAACCTATTAGAAAGCAAATTCTTAAACATCACTCTAGGGTGAGGCTTAGCCATCTATGTTTTAACAAGCCCTCCATGTGATTCTGATATACACTCAAGTTTGAGAATCCTAAGTTAGGTCATTGAAAAACCCTTGATAAAATTAAAGTATAACTAGAAAAAAGTTTTGTCATGAACACAAATTGGTTTTTTAGATTAGTTTGAAAAGTAGAGAACTACCCAGAAGAAAATTGCATATAGAACAGATAACCTGAGAAACGAGGTTGCTAGGAAAAAAGAAAAGGAAAAGTCTAGATCATAGGCAATACACAGAACACTGGGAAATATGAGAGTAATGGGTGCGCGGAGCTGTGGGGGATGCTGACAAATAGATGGACCAGGAGTACCAGAAACAATCCAGGTTTAGTTCCAGGTTTTTGAACTAAGGCCTGGCATCTAAAAGGCCAAAACAAGTTTATTGAATTAATGACCACGGAAGGACATTTAAGCTATAAAAGGTGTTTGGTGGATGCAAAGCCCCACTCCATCTCCCCTCAGAATATGGTAGATGATATAAATGCTAGTTATTTCTTCCTTCCACGCTAGACTTCATATCATGCTTAGGTGGAGGCTGAGAGGTAAATGACTCCACCCCTGGGTACTTCTCCATAGCTACTGCATCCTATCACACTGACTCTCCGCCTGAGGTCTACCAGGCACATCAACTGTGGTAGCAGGGAAGATAATTCCTGCCACGAATAAACAAACAAACAAACAAACAAAACACCTCCCCCCGTCTTTTTGTTGTAAGTATGTTGCCAATCCCAGGCACCATCACTAGGCTGAACAGACAGACAACTCAGGAAAAAAAGGAAAAACACCAGGCATGAAAACCCGTCAAACTAGGCCAAGCAGAGGCTGTGCTCTGACCTGTGGCTGCTCCTCCAGCATCGGGGTCCTCAGCCACATACGGGTGGAGGGAGGAGTGGGGAGCGTCCTCAGGGAGCCCCAATAACCACCCCACCCCCGCCTTTACACTTCATTCCTCAGCTGTTCTCCCTCCTTCATCCTTGCGGTCCGACCCGGGCGGAATGCCAGGACTGGGGAGAGGAGGACCGAGATTGAGGAAGGTGAACCCCAAGGCTAGCCGCTCGTATCTGCACCACTGTGGCCGCCTGGGGGTCCACGCCGATGGCTGGACAGAAGGGATGAGAAATTTACAATGAAAAAACAAAAACAACAACAAAAAACGAAAACAAAAAACAAAACCCTAGCCCCCAGGCGTCCTGTAGCTGTTTTAAACATCCCACCCGCGGTGGGTGGAGGGAAGTGAGAATAGAGGAAAGAAAAGAGTTAAGGCAGAGGAGGGGACCAAGAGGAACAGGGAGCTGACTTCTGCCCCTCACAACGCCGGGTCCCGCCGGGCGCGGCACGAGCCCAGAGAGGCCCAGGAGCCTCAGGCTGTTCCCGGGCCTCGGTCTTCCGCGCGTACCCCGGGGATGGGGGGGTGTGTGTCGGGGGGAGCCATCCGCGGCGCGCGCCCGCACTCACTCGACCTGCAGCGTGCTGGGCTTAATCTTCACCTCCACCTTGTAGGAGGAGCCGGTGAGCAGCTTGATGGTGCGGTTCTGGCCGAAGCGCTGCCCGTCCACCTTGAAGAAGACTGGGCCATCATTGGGCTGGATGCGCAGAGCGATGGAGAGGCGCACCAGGCCGGGCAGGTCCCCCATGGCTGGGAGCCGGGCGGGCGCGGCGGCTCCGGGGGGCGGACAGCTAGTGCTGCGACCCAGCAGCTGAGTGCGGTGGGCGGAGAGGAAGCGCCGGGAAGGAGAGGGAGGTGGCGGAGGGGAGGTTGCACCTAGGAGTCCGCGCCGTCCGCCCGGGCTTTGGAGGAGCAGCTTCTGAGGCTGTGGCCTTCCGCCTCACTTGGCGAGGAAGCGAGAGGCTGGAACAGTTCCCAAGCCCGGAGCCCCCGCATCCCTCGCTTCTGTGCTGCGACCTCCGCGCACCCGTGGGCTCGCTGTGGCCCTGAGGCCGCAGACAGATCAACGCGGCTGGGGGCGAGAGAGTTAATCCTGTTTACGCAGCACAATCCCCTTCAGCTCCCGGAGAAGACATTTAGGCTCCTCCTAGAGCGGTACCGGGCAGTTGGAGGAGAGGATTGGGAGGGAGGGTGTAGATACTAGGGTTCAGCGACACTACACCCAGGAGCTAGTCGGAATCTAGATACCACCTTGGTCAGCAAAGCGGGGAGACCATTGGTCACCATCGCTCGCGGATCCGGCTTCAGGCAAACAGGAGGAAACTGAGAGGCGTAAGGGAGACGGGAAGCGGAGCAGGAAATCACTAGCCTGTGATTTAAATTTCAGGAAGTATGTCTTTCCAAAGCGTAGGGGAAATGGCCAAGGGACTGGGAATGTAGGACAAGAAAGAGAAAAAGGAAATAACCAATATCCGTTCAAGGAGCTGCATCTTCTTGTGGGTTTGTATTTCCATTACGCATATTCTTGTCTCAGGAATGACACAGTGTAATGAATCACATGTATTTACAGATTTTGATGGGTGAGCTATTAACCCTGTAAAAGGCAACCGGCATGTGTTTAAGATATAGTTGGCGAGGATGGCCAAGAGGAAGGATCTTCAATAAAAGATTATTGGCAGAGTCCTCTGTCGGAAACTGCGGAGTTTAGATTTGCATAGTAAGCGTGATTAGAAAGTCTTCAGGCAGAAGTCGGTTGACAGATCCTGATTTTGGAAGCAAAAGGAGACCAAGAGTATTAGGGCTGTACTGGGAATGGCTTCAGAAAGCGGAGAGTGAACTCCTGCTTCAGCACCACCCAGGTGGATAGTACCAGGGCCAGTGAGCACACCTGGGGGATGGAGAAACGGGTCAAAAGGGAAGGGACGGGGCTGTTTGCTAGTTTTTGTTTACCCAGCTTAGTACTGCTTTTCTCTAGAAATAGCATCATCTCGAAAGTGATTTATTTCCTACATTATTCTGCAAAAATAAAAATAAATCCACTTTAACTCTCATTATGCAATTGTTTGCAATGTTCCCTACACTATTCTGACTAGCATTAAATTCTGTAGGGCGGCAAAATTTTGTGCGTTATTCGCTTCTCTGACATGGGATAGATTTTCTGACTACACCATAATTGCTGATAGTAAATCACATCCTTCTAAAAAACTGATATATATATATATATATATATATATATATATATATATATATATATATATATATATATATATATATATCTCCCTTACCTATAATGTATTTTGGTTCGTCAAAAAGATTTTGCGGCAGGAGCTTTGTTTCTTCAGATCACCCAATAATGTCTATCATAGTATCTTCCGCAAAGGGACTCTTCAAGTATTTGCTGATTTAACCAAGTTGTTCTGACTTCACCAGAAAAGAAGGAGTAAGATTAGAGGGAATGGCTTGAAAACGTTCCTGGTTTGGTCAAACTACTTTTTGAGTTTGGCAAAATTTTAAAAAATTTAAAATTTTGTATAGTGGTTCAGCCCAGAAGCACTACAATGGGACTTGTTAAAATTCCCGCTCTACCACTTTGTCAGCTGTGTGACCTTGGGTAAGTGTCATTACTTCTTGGAAACAGTTTTCTCATCTGTAAAATAGGTGTGGGAAGCAGATGCTATCTCTCTGGTAGGGTTGTTGTGAGAATCAAATGAGATGATGCACATTCTAGCACCTGACTCTATTAGCTATTAGCGGTTGTTACTAAGTGGAAATGCAACGTCAATAAACACATGTAAGGATGCTTAACCATCTCTAGTAGAAGAGTCAGATGAATACAAATTAAATCAGTATTATCAAAACTACTTTTTGAGTTTGGCAAAATTTTAAAAAATTTAAAATTCAGTGTTGGTAAAGACATAGGGAAATCAACACTGTTATAAGCTGATAGAAAAACATAACTGCTACAGCTTTTATTAAAAGTAATCTGAGGAATGTATCAAAAGTTTTAAATTATATATATAATTATACACATGTAATTAAGCATACACACACACACCCCCTGAGTCAGCAATCCTACTTTTAAAAACCCATTCTTCAGAAGAAATAAAGGCATCATTACATTGGATATATGTAATATGGATGTTTATTGTAGCATTGATTGTAAAAATCAAAACAAAGCATAAATGAATGTCAAATAAGTAAATGGCTGAATAAGTTCTCGTATACCATACTATAGAATTCATGTTACTGTTAAATAATAAATTATATGTTGTATTGGCAAACACATATGCTAAAATTGTTAATGATACAAGTGGGTGTCTACACAGTGGCAAACTGTGGAAACCCAAGGGCAGGCAGTTTTGTCTGTCTTGGTTACTGTTGTATCCTCAGCATGCACAGAACAGTGCCTGGCACATAGTAGTGCTCCATAAATATTTATTAAATTGAATTTCTGCCCTCGTTTTTAAATATGTTCACATGTAAATTCTCCCATATCTTGAAAAGTAATTAGATCTGTATGATTTACCTGGAATAATGTAAAGAAAAAAATTCCAATTGCAAATAATATTTACAGTATGATGGTATTTTAAAACATTAAAAAATTTAAAACCACATATATCTGTATATGTTTTTATTAGCAATTTTATAAGTATTAGAGGGAACATGACAAACAATGATTATTCTGGTGGATGGGGGCTGGAAAGAGGGTGATACTCTTTTGGAATTATTTTAAAATCTATTTGGAAACTTTCCTTTTTTTCTCAACTTTTTGTTCAGCAATCCCACAGTCTCAACCCATTTTCCACTTGTGTATTGAAGAGGGTTGGACGCAGAGTAAGATGGCTTCAGTTCGAATCCTGGCTTGGCTACCAATTGGTTTCTTTATGCAAAGAACTTAAAATCTTTGCATTTTGATTTTCATTATTTTAAAATGGGAGTTAAAACACTTCCTTCCCAACATCGTGAAAACTAAGTGAGAAAATGAAAAGCGTTAAAAACAATTACTTTTCAAATATGAGGCGCTGCTAATGCTGGGCAATATATATTGGGAATAACATTTACAGAACCATGAAATGCAGCTTAAAATGGAATTAAAAAATGTAAAAGTAACTGAATAACTTCTCATCAGTGATACAAATGTGCAAAGATTATGGAGTCTAATGGATCTGTGTCTGTATCTTAATTCAGCTGAGAACAAGCTAGGTGGCCTTGAACAAGCCAGGTGACCTTGAACAAGCCAAGCTGCTTAGCCTCTCAGTGCTCCAGTGTTTTCATTTGTACAATGATGGTGGTAAAATAGATCATGTTCATAGAACCAAAGGAAATTATGTAAAACATACAAAAGCATCAGTCACATATTGACATTCAATGCATTGTAGCTATTTTTATTTAAAAATATACTTACTATATTTTTAAGGTAGCTAGCATTATGATCTCAAATTGATGACCCTAAACATTGTCTGTCGACAAGGCAAACATTATTATCACTCTTTTGGAAGTTGGTAAATTAAGCCCAAATGAATGGTGGGGCTTGGTAAGGGAATCAGGTTAATATCCTACTGTCCCAGTCTCTGGAACAGCCTTCAAAAATAATCAGTGTTATGACATGGGATGTGTGTGTGTGTACATACAAATAAAATCCAAACCCAGCACAGGTTATTTTCTTTTTATTTAATCTATGTTCAGGTACAGTTTAATATCTGCAGAAATTATTTATTTTTATTTTTAAATAAGTGTCAATGATTTTATGATGTGCCAGACTCCTTTCTTTCTGCCTCAAGAATATCTTAGTATCATAGATCTCAACCAGTTCACTGTACATTTATGTTAGGATTCCCCTCCTCATTTGATTTGCTAGACTTGAAAACAAAGGTATCTTCCTGGACCAGTTCTGAAGAATCTAGGTCCTACTTTAGGCCCAAGGGATTTTGTACCCATGGTGATGAGCAGCAGGCCTCCTGTTTGTTTGCTAGACTCTTGGGGGAATCCGGTTCCCTCCTCACACAGTTACCGTGCAGACTCTGGTTCAGTGATGGCAATCCTGACATCAATTCTTGCTTGTGTTTGTTCAGGATCAATTTAGCATAGGAATTTATATCCAAATAAAACTGGCTGTTTCCTGCCATAGATATTATCTGTGAATAACCAGGACAGCAGTACTCACTTTTTCTCCATGAATGTGAATATTCAATTAAAACTAGATTCCATAGAGATGGCTTCCCACTCTTTCTGATATTGATATAGAACCTAAAAAAAAAAAAAAAAAAAATTGGTAGGCTATACTAAAGGCATTAAGTACAATCACCCTTATATAATCATCACCAATATCCATCTCCAGAACATTTTCATCTTCCCTAGCTCAAGCTCTGTACCCATGAAACACTAACTTTCCATTATCCCCTCCCCGCAAGCCCCTGCAATGCTATATCGTTGCATCTTGTTCTTTCATTTCTTGCTCTTTTCATTCAGGCCCCTGATCAAATGTTAGCTCATTAGAGAGGCATAAAATTAGCATCCTATGCCTTCACCCTACTAAATTTTTTTCAGAACACTTATCACCATCTGGAATTATAAAATACACATTTACTTGTCTACTTGTACTTTGTTTACCCAACCAACATAGAAATATCTTTAGGGAAGAGATTCTACCATATCTACAACTTTATTCCCAGTACTTAGAATAAGCCTAGCAAATTGTAGGTGCTCAATATTTGTTGAATGAATCAATCAATAAATTAAGTCTTCAGAATTATTTGTAATTGTCCCATCCTTCAAAGTTAAGACAAATCTTGCCTTCTCCTTAAAGCAGTTACTAACTAGCCCAGCCCTCACCAATACTCACTTCCTCTGAAGTCTTACAGCAATTATGGTGCAGCTTACTCACAAATAATTGAAATATTAGGGGCAACAGTGGACTGAGAGAGGAGAAGATGAACATGGTTAACCCAAAATCATAATAAAAATAGAATTAGTTGAAGTCTAGTACAATATTAATATAATACTTATAGTGCACTCAATATTTTAGAACATATTTCCTCCTCTGTAGATTCCCTCCAAAAGGCAATGGTGATAGAACTACTTTTAAGGGACACTGAATGTTAGACGCATTGCCTGACCAAAAAAATGGCCCAAAGTTATTCATTTTTAAATAATACGATAAAGCCAATAAAATGTGAGCTTATCACTGAACAAACTGTTTTTTTAAAGGAATTCCATATATTCTACCTGCAGGCTGAGATATTGATCACAATTCTAATTTTGTTCTGTACTCCCCTCCCCAACCATTTTCCATCTTCATGCTGAACAATAACTGTCATTTCTCAGAGTTTACAAACATGGTTTCCATGTATTATACTTAAGTCATTTTAGTCACTGCCATTTTCTTCAACATGTTCTCTGAAGAAATTTTTAAAAGTGACCGTTACTTTATTTTTACTCTGTTAAATGTATGTGACAGAATACAAGTCTCTTAATATTTTCCCCCTTCCAAATTTTCTGTTTGTTCAAATATTTCAAAAATTTTTTCAATCTCAAGATGCTGACATTTTGATTACTAAAGTTATATTAATAATACTTAAACTTTTAGATGTTCAATGACAGAGTATAACTCAGATTTTCACAGAACAGTGACAGAATGTCAGGCTGTGGCACATTAATATAGGTTGTATCTAATTGGTGAGGGGTTTAATTGGTGAGGGGCTTAGCATATGGTTATAACCAATAGAGTCTTTAACATGCAAGCATTGTGGCAATTTTAATTTTTTTCACAAGTGCAATACTACTTTTTAAATGCACTTTAGCTGAAAACCATTTAACACACAACCAGATAATTGGTAATTGAGTACTATAATAATTATATTTATATACTCTCATATAATTCTCTAATTTTTTATATGTCTTTTGTTTCAATCAGGCCATAATTTATTTCCTATTATTTTATTTATACTACAACACCTAGCACAGTTGATTGAGCCAGGATTCATTTGCAAGTGGTTGTAAGTAAAGAAACTCAATTCTAACCAGCTTGCGGGGAGACCATCTGGATATATTATGTAACACAAGGAAGCCTCAGTGAAGCAATACATACGAGAGGAAAAGATCAGCTGGACCTCAGAAATAACTGGAACTAGAACCTTTAGAACCAAATAGTTGGAGAGAGAGAATAGTTTCTCCAAATAAAGAGGTGGTGTTTCTCAAAAAAGAACCAGTGAAGGTGCTGGGCAGGCAAAAGGAGAAATAAAAACAAAAATAAACGATGGAGGAGGAGTTTGAGCTGAGATGGTCTAAGTCCAGTGCCTAAACTCTGAGCACAGTGCCTGGCAATCCTATCACCACTGACAACCCTTGTTAAGCTAGTCAAATTTGGCTTCCTACGTGTAATAACCTTGACTCTGTCTAATCTTATAGAAGTCATAGCTTATGAAGTTCAAAGACCAGACAGAACTTTTTAATGACCTCTTGAAATTTATCCTACGATTAGAGTTCTCTGATTAAGAAACAAATTGAATAAAGGAAATTAGAGTGTCTGGATATTTCCCACTTCCTGACCCTTACCTGTTTCTCGTCATGTACACATGTGCCCACATGCTCAGGTGCCTGAGCATACCCTCAAAACTGAAACAGAATACACAATCTCAATACTTTTCTAAATGTATAGAAGGTTTCATGAACATTAAGAAATTCTCATACCCTAAAATCAAGAAATGCAGTGAGACAGTTTCCTGCTAATGATGATTGGCCTGGCTCCAAGCTTCTGTCAGGATCATGTGATTGGCTTGGCAGAGTGACCATTATTTTCTTGTTTTTCCTGCCTTATGCTTTACAAAATATCATCTTGAATAATCACAGGACCCGTAATACTGATGAGTAAGAAGTGATAAACAGTGGAATAGATTATTGTGCATTATAAAGGAAAATCAGGTGACTGAAAATCAAAGCACAATTCCCAAGGGCAAAATTGTCACCTAAAATGCAATATACTGTCTGAAAAGATACAAGAAAGTGTGATCGAGGAGAGTTGGAGAGTTACATAACAGGTTAAGAAGCAGCAAAAAAACTTTTACTTTTTTCTTGAGATGGAAAGATGCTATTAAACCACTAGATTCTGAAAATATGACCAGTGTTTTGTGGAAAATAATATGCAGAGAATTTTTCCCCTCTTTTTTTCACTAGTTTCATATTTGGCATAGACATTTCAAAAGATGGAATAAAGTCTTAATTTCAGGGAGTGTCTGAGTACAGCAAGGTTCATGGACGGGGCACTCAGACAAGGGATTAGGTTTTGAGTCAGAGAAGAGGGGTCTTAAAGAGCAACAATATATGAGAGACTAGTGTTAGGAACCGACAGATTTTGGTCTAACATAGGTGCTGTACTACTTACTTATGGATGTATAAAAAATTACCCCAAAACGTAGCAGGTAAAAACAGTATACATTTGTTATCTTACAGTTTTTTAATTTTATTATCTTACAGTTTAATGAAGGTGGTCAGGAGTCCAGGAGAGTTTAGCTGGGTGATTTTGGTGCAAAGTCCCAAACGCTCAAGCTCTTAGCTGTGGCTGCCAACATATGAAGGCTTGATTGGGGGTGGGGGTCTGCTTCCAAGATCTGAGGGAGAAAGGTGAGGGAGGAGAGAGAGAGAGGGAATGCATCCAAGATAGAAATCACAGTCTTTATAACTTCATCTTAGAAGTGATGAACCATCACTGCTACCATAAACTACTGTGATGTGGGAGGGGACCACACGAGGGGTGACTACCAGGAGGTGGATATCACTGGGGGCCAGCTTAGAGGCTGGGTTCAATAAGTACAAAAGCATTTCTTAAGATTGTTCTCCCTAAGAGATGTCAGATCAAATAAGAATCTTTGTAATGATGAAGCCCTCCAAAAGCACAGACAGTTTTTGTTTGAACAATCAGCTTTTTTTTTTTTTAAGTGATTCCTGCACTGCAAATATTTTAAACATGGGTCCTCAAATTGTAGCTCTTGAGGCTAAATTTAATTCTGCCTAATTTTTATGGCCTATGAACTAAGAATGATTTTACATTTTTAGATGGTTGGAAAAAATTTAACAAATTTATATTTAAAGACATGAAAATTATGTGATTCAAATTTTAGTGTCCATAAATAAAATTTTATTGGAAAATGGCTATACTCATTTGTTGAGGCATTGCCCAGGCTGCTCTTGTACTAAAATAGCAGAGTTGAGTAATTGCAGCAGACACTGTATGGCCTACAAATTCTAAAGTATTTACTATTTGTCTCTTTACTTACAAAGTTTTCCAATCCCTTGACTTAAAAGCACATTTTATGTAAATTTAAAATTTACATTTTAAATGTCTTTGTTATTTATAAATGGTAAAGGATATAAAGAATTTTTATTGATAAGAGTATGTCTTAGTGATTAATATTTGTATAATGAAATAACATTGTTAAATCTTATAGGCCCTCTGATATTGCTATATTCATTCATTCAGCATATATCTATATTTAATTCAGATAGTTAATGAACTGTGTGCTGCATTTTACAAGATAATGGTGTTACAGGAGAGTGGGGTCCTCTCTCAACGCGTTGTCCAGGTTCTTGATGTCTCGAACAAAGTATTGAGCAAGACCCTGAAATACAGTAGAAAAGTTTTATTAGAAAGTAAAGTACACTTCTAGAACTGGAAGTGGGCCTGTGCAAGAAAAGCATGGTTCAAAAATGCCTGGTAACAAAACTTTTGGGGTTTTTATTCCTTTTTTGATGTGAGTGGTTACTTTTCTTAGAGGACTGGGCTTCCTTGATTGACAATTAAGATTGACAAGACTCAGTGGTTCATCATTTTGCTTTCTGTACATGTTTGTTCCCAGAATTCAGTCTGTTATAATATTAATGAACTTCCAAGCATATGCATTATATTATAATGATGGTATAATGAGGCTCAGGTGAGTTGAAGGCGGTTGGGGTCATCATTGCGCAGGTGCGAGTGCCTGGCTTAACCGGGTACCTAATTCTCTGCCTACTGGTTTCTTAGTGTGAGTTAAAAAATGTCTTCTGGCTTGCTTAATTGTGAGCGGATTAGGGTGGACCCCGTCCCTAGAAGCATGACCTCAGTGTCTTTGCAGGCAGACCCAAACTCCCCACCTAACTTTCCTGCTTAACTCTTTTCTAAGAGCCATGAACCCCCTTTTTATTAGTATGGATGTTGAGGGACCGGAGGTCTCTTTCATATCTGCTTCCTGCTGAGAATGGCCGTAGTCCCTGCCTACAGAGGTTTCATGGAGCTCTTTCTCTTTCTGCCTCAGTCTGGGTGGGGTCTTGGGTTTACTGCTAAAGTGCCAGCTCAGTCCCTAGACAAAGAAAAGAAGATACAAACTTATTATTTAAATCATATATCTATTAATTTCTATTATTGATTTGCCTATTAAGCGAGAAAAGGGAGACAGGCTTGGTTAATATATTTCTTAAAGAGTGAAAAAGACCTTTGACCTAAAGTCCCTCTCCTCTCAGACTCTAGAGCCTCTGTCTGGTTTAACACCATTTCTGCTAACAATGGTCTGATGACCCTTATTAAAAGCCAGAGGATCTGAGTCACCAGATTTTGGGACAATTATCAGGATTTGAGGGAGAGGGCCTTTTTTATTCCAAAGAAAGAGGAAAGAAAACAACTAGGTTTACTAAGAAAGATTAACTCTGTAAGAGATGTCCCGTTTCAATTTCATTTCCTGCTAAAAGATTAAGAATTTTACAAGTGATGTCCCGTCTCAGTGGGAGACACTATCATACAGTTTTCGTGTTTGATGAGAACAAATTCTTTTCATTTGCTGTATTTAACAGATATTTAATCTTTAATTTTGTATAAATTGTTAGCCTTTTTAATATACACATGCTACAGAAAAATCAGAGTATAATGACAAACAACAAAGAAAAACTATACTGGAACAATGGAATATAATCACTGTATATTTTAATATGTATCTTTACATTGTTATTTGTGTATGTGCACGTGCGCGTGCACGCACACACATACATGCATCCAAGGAGAGAGACAAACAGATGCAGGACAGGACAAATTTCTCCAAGTCGAAGAGACCAGGCCCTGCACCAAGAGAAGAGGGTCCTATGGTGGAAAGTCTAGAAAGAATTCAACACACACGCCAAAGTTCAAGTCAAAAGGAAAGTTTATCAGAAAAGGGATAACACTCTCCAGAGTGTGGTCTCCTCACAGAGGCAGAGAGTGTGAGAAGGACAGTGAGAGAGACAGAGAAAAGGCACTGAGAGGGATCCTCGTGTTAGGGGAATTTAGTTTATGTATCAATCTTTAGAACCTGTGAGTTATAGTTTAAAAGACTTTGTTAACCCGTTTCCTTTGATATGGAAGGGGAAGAGTATGTAGTATGAAAAGGTAAGGCCTGCTGGCAGTTCCCAGCCTTTAATCCATTGGTCCCCCATGGTTTAGCCATAGGCAAGGGCTCTTGGTTCCTGTTTCCCCTTCACAGGTGTGGGAGGAATGGGCTGTTAGCAATCCCAGTAGAAATCTTCCTTTGTTCTTCAGGTGTCCTCCTGACCTGGCTGCAGGGCTGATCAGCATATTGTAGTCTCTGAATGTGGCTTGATTAACATTTTAAATTCTCTTGCCTCCTCCCTACATTAAAACTGTAGAACTAAAGCCTTTTGTTTGATACAATGTATTTTGGATATCCAAAAATATCATATAGTATGCAATGTTTCTCGAATGTATTTTGACTACCAAAACTCTTTCCTGAAAACAAATATTAATATCACTAAATGTACTAGTGTTCCATAAATGAGTGTTCCCATAAATACTGAGAAATACTGCATTAGATACACATCTGAGGATATTGCCTTTTGTATCTCACTTGTTGAGGGTATAGAACAGATTCATGCCATCATTAATTTTTGAAATAAATAGAATCAACCTTTATTTTGCTCTAATTATGTGAAATGTACTTAAGGGGACTCCCTCTTCTCTCTCCTCCAGCCATAAATAGTGGGACAAGGATCAGGAAGAGCATGCAGGCAGCAGAAAGACACAATCCTCAACAACTGATGCCTGCCTAAGAAACCCGCCAGGAGAATAACAACCAGTCCGGGGTTCTTTCTCACAGAAGTGGCAATAGGTGTGGGGAAACGTAAATTCATGAACACTTGCTGCAACCACAAAAGAGGGAGGGGAAAAAAAGATGATTTAGTAGTTTGAAACACCCCTTTTAATTCACCCCACTTTTGTGATGACAGATCCACCCATACTCATCTGCACTGGCTACCTGGCCCTCCCCATTCCTTGCAGTCTTAGTTGGAGGGCCAAATGCAGTGCTCCAAGCAGGTCATCACTTGAAAAAAAGTAGTTTGAAGATGAGTCAGCCGATGGCTGAGTCTCAAGGAGATTGTCCGTTATTTCCATTAATGGGGGCTGAGGGCCACCAGGTTTCCTATGTATTCTGAGGCCTGGGCGGTGTACTTGAATTATGGGAGCTCACCTGTATTCTTCTAAAGATCACTTTTCATTGTTTAAATGAGTGAAGGATAGCAGAATTTGCCACCTCCAAATATGCCACTTTGGCATAAAGGTTATTTTAAGCTGAAGGCAACTGAGATGTACAGGTACAAGAAAAGCTCTTTGTCTTCCCCTTATTTGCCTAAAAGCAGGACAAAATTTGTAAAGATGTGTCCCCTCCCCTCACTACAAGAAAGGTCAGAAGTTCATCATCGAGACTGCTCTAGACCCTTACAAACCTAGAGGAGGCACCAGAGAAATTTACATAACAAACCTTGCTGAAACTAGCCCTGATCTGCCATTAGTTTCCCGGATAACTTTGCCTTCCCACAATTGGCCATTCCTAGAAGATCAAAGTCCTTTTCCTTTGTCTGGTCACTTCTCTACAAAATTACTGTTTTTTGTTAAAATGCTATCTCAGTCCAAGTTCTAAAAACCTCTTTGAATTACTCATCACTGGCACTCCCAGGTGTAAGTGTGATTTACATGGTAATAAAACTCTGTTTGATTTTCCCTTGTTAATCTGTCTTTTGTCAGTCTAATTTGCAGGGCCCCAGCCAATGAAGATAAGATAGGGAGAAGGAAAATAAAAACATTTTCCCCTACACACTCAGAGTCAGTTTCCTTCCTGCCAACAAAATAATATTAATAAAGTTTGGGCGAGGGAGGAAATGGTATATTCAGAATGTACACTAAGGTTTTAAAACTGATGTTTGCCTTTTTTTCTTCATTTTTGGTTTATATTTCCTAGAATGAATAATGAATATGTATTACTTTTATGCTACAAAATGAAAAGATGATCAAGCTGTTTTTACAAACAGGATCACAGGGGAAGATGGGACCAGGCGCCTGGGATGCACTGCTTACCGCAACTGAGCTTACTCGGTTTGGATCTGACTTTTTTTGGGAAGTTAAGGAAACAAGTTGAGACAGGAAACATATGGGTTATTTAGTCTGATAAAAATAAGGAAATATAATTTTCTAAAGAGACAAGGTTTTTCCTGGCAATGAATTTAAGGAGAAATTTTGCATGTGTGTGGATTTGTTCAAGGCACAGTGAGTGATTTAATAAATATCTTAAAATGTGGTTTTGCAAAAGACAGAATGTTCTTCAAACAGATTTTTACATTAGCATGCTGTAAAAACTAGGGGACTTACATTACATCTTGCCATGGTGAAGACATTTCTGTAAGAGACCAAAATAATAAGATCAAGGTAAATTCCATTCTCCAGATATTACCTAATGTAGGTAATAGACCCCGGCTTTCACTCTCGCCTACTTCAGAGCCAAAGTCAGAATTTTATTGCATTTTCCAAAATAGAACCAAATTCACATTACTTTTAACAATGGACACTATTTGTGGTTAGTTTGTACTCCACATTCCTCACCAAGCACCGGAAACTTGATCGAACTCCAGTAGAGTTTGTTCCTCTTTCCAGTTACCCATTTCTCTTTTTTCTCTTCCCTAAATCACTACAAATCCTCTCTGTGGTTTAATTTGTGTCCTCGACCTAGGATAATCCAGCTCTTGTTTACCTTATTCAATAAAACAAAAGCCTGGTTTGGTTAGTGGAGTAACTTCCATTTATTGTTCTCAAGCAAGAAGCTAATGCTTTATCAACCTACAAAAAATGACCTTTAAGGACTTCTGTTTTTGACACGATAGTGGACCAGATAATTTTCTCTTACAAAACAACTAAAACTTACACACAATTTTTATTATACTGCTAATATTACAGCAAATAGATAACATTCCAAAGGAAAAAAAACCCAAAACCCCAAATGAATCTTGGTGCTTCCAAAAAGGTGGAGTTGAATAGGAGTCAAATGATATATTGCAGATCACTCCTGCAATCCAGAAACCAAACTGTTATGTCAGTGGCAAGATGGGGGTGGAGGGGAGTGGAGGGAGGGCGGGGATGGATGAGCTTGGACTCTTGAAGCTCCAAATATGGATTAAAAGTGGTGGATTTGTAGCAGTTCCTGGCTCCTGGAAGAGTGAATAAAAACCATATCTGGAGGGAGCATCCTCAGTTTGGGCCACATATTTTTCAACAGATGAATATCAACCAAATATTAGCTTACAATCAAAGATTACCTAAACCACGTAGATGAAAAAAAAAAATGAGATTCCACACGAACAATAAACAGCAAATTTAGGTCACCAAGAATTTCAGATATAATACAATAGCAGATAGGAAATATAAAAAAGCTATGAATGAAAGTTTAAAGAAACAAAAGATGAAATCACAAAGATGAAGTACGTCAAAAAGAGACTATAAAGTATACTCAGGTGGCTATGAAAAAAAATTTCAAACCTAATGAGACCAAATAGCAGTTATTCACTTCCAAAAAAAAAACATTGTAAGGGAGAATCAAATATCCACCAGCAGTAGAATGGATACATTTTGGACAATAGTATACTATATTTCAATGAAAACAAATCATTTAGAGCCATATACAATACTATAAATGCATCTTTCAATGCTAAACAAAAGAAATAAGATCCTCAAGAATAAGATTATAGGATTTCATGTAGTTCTAAATCAAGTGCAGTTAAGCTACAGCAATCAAAAACAGTTTGGTGTTTGCATAAAGACAGTAGTATATGTAGGAGTGAAAAACTTTCCAATAAATCAGTCACAGGGAAGTGATATCTTCAGGCGCCATCCCCCAGGGAAGCACTGACAGCCACAAGGATGCAGATAAAGGAACTGCCTTCTAGGCCCTGTTTGATCTAAGAGTTCCCCGGAAACATTTGTCTTTGTGTAAGATGTTTACAGCCAACATCTGCTTTCTGTAATCTGCTTGCTTGCTTGTTCAGAAGACCACCAGGATATGGTCTTAAGCTTTATAAGCTGCCTCCTCTGGAAGCTCGGGGCTGATCTCCTCTGACCCTGCGTGGTAGAGAGTCAGTCGCCGGCCGGCTAATAAAGGCTCACAGTTCATCTCAATTGGCTCCGTGGGTCTTAGAATTGATTGCTCTACAACATTTGGAGGCCCCAGCGAGATCTCTCCAGAGGGGAAAATCTAAGACCCGCGACCCCGGCCACCTTGAGCGAGGACCTGCCCCATCCAGGGGAGGGCCGCTGAGAGACATTCCTCAGCCCCGGAAGCCAGGCGGACTCGCCCAGGAGGGCAGGTGGACAAAAGGTTCGATTCTGTAGCAATTGAGCACGAGCCATCCGGAGCAGCTTCACCGGTGAGTCAGACTGCGTTTGGATTTGTTTGTTGGTGGGCCCTAAAGAGAACTAGTGGAAGGCTGGACGCAGCAATACTTCCTCAGTTCGATCAAGGTCTGAGACGTCAGACTTGACTTCAGGTATTCAGGTTTTTTTGGGTATGCTAGTGTTTTATGTCATCTGTAGTTTGTCTTGTCTGTCTGTATTCTGTCTGTCTGTCCAGACTGGCCGAATGTACTGTTACTCTCCTATTGCCTTAGTCTTCATAAGTTTACTTATTTTGATTCTTTCCTTAGGTTTGGCCTCCGTGGCCCCGTCCGACTGGATGCTAGCCCTGGCTTATTTGGCTTTTGTGGGGATTCTCTCTTTTCTTACCTATTTTTACTAACATAGATCAGGCTTCTTCCTCGAATCGTCCTACCCCCCTTCAATGCCTCCTTAACCATTTTAAGGATTTCAGGAGATGAGCTCAAGCCTACGGAGCTAGTGTCACTCCCTTCGATCTTCAGAGGTTCTGCCAGTTCGATTGGCCCACATTTGGATCAGGGTGGCCATCAGAGGAGTCACTCAACCTGCAAACAGCCTTTCAGGTGCGGGATATTATCTACGGAAATCCTGGCCACCCTGATCAGGCTCCATATATTGATGTGTGGGTCGATTTTGTTTCTGATGTTCCCAAGTACTTGAAGGGCTGCCGCTGTGGCCAAGAGTCAAAGGCAACTCCCAAGTCTGTCCTTCTCTCAGCACTGAAGGGGCCAAAAGAGAAACTGCCTGGACAGACACCTGCCTCTCTTTACCTCGTCTTACAGGCACCCCCTGAGGACCCCAAAATTACTAATCCTCCCCCTTACTCCCCTTGTAACCCGTTCCTGTCTCCATCTAACCGGGAGGCAGAACCCCTCCAGAGTCCTCCCCACACCTACACTGGGGCTGTGTACTGGCCCCCACAAGACTCTGATCTTGTTCTCAATTCTTCAAACCAGGCAGCAGTCCTGGCCCCACTCCGGCAATTGGCTCCCCCGGTTGGGGGAGAAACCCAGAGGCCATTCATGGTCTATGTCCCTTTCTCCACCAGCGATCTATACAATTGGAAACATCAGAACTCCTCATTCTCAGAGAAACCCTAGGGATTAACCTCTCTCCTAGAGACTATTTTCTTTACCCACCAGCCGACTTGGGATAATTGTCAGCAGCTTCTCCAAGTCCTGTTTACCTCAGAGGAGTGGGAGCAGATCCTAAGGGAGGCTGCACGGATGGAATTAGAGCCCAACGGGCAGGGCAGCCTTCCACCAATCTAGCCTGCGTCCAACAAGTTTTCCTGAACACCCGTCTGCCTTGGGACGCCAACACCGACCAAGGTAAGGAGGCTCTCCAAAGGTATTGCCAGCTTCTGCTCCAGGGCCTCCGGTCTGCCGCCTGATGACCCATTAACTTATCTAAGGTAAGCGAGGTCATCCAAACTAAGGATGAATCACCGGCGGCGTTCCTAGAACGACTTTTAGAGTCGTACTGGTTATATACCCCTATTGACCCGGAGGATCCTAATGATAGGAGGGCTGTGAATTTAGCCTTTGTCAGTCAGTGGGCCCCAGATATTAGAAAGAAACTGCAGAAGATGGAAGAGTTTGAAGGAAAGAACCTGTCTGAGCTGGTCGATATAGCCCAAAGAGTATTCAGCAATAGAGATGAGGTAGATACCGCACAGACTAAGAAAATGACCAAGGTCCTGCTTGCAACCATGCAAGGAGCCAAGCCAAAGGGACCGCCAGGAAAAGGCAAAGGCTGAGGACAGGCACCCAGGGCAAGCAATGGACCTAGGAGAGTCGGGTTAGAGAAGGACCAATGCACATATTGCAAGAAAAAGGGACATTGGAAGAATGAGTGCCCTGAAAAAGGACAAGCCCCTGAGAAGAAGGCCCCCCTCGTCTTCTTCAAGGACGCAGAGTGAGGAGGTTGGGGCTCTTACATTATGAGCCCCCGGGAGCCCAGAGTAACTTTACAAGTCGGGGGCAAGCCTGTGAACTTCTTGGTAGACACAGGAGCTACCTAGTCTGTCCTACAGAGCACCCAGGGCCCACTCTCAAAGGAAAAGACACTTATACAAAGGGCCACTGGACAAGGGAAGTCTTACCCTTGGACCCAAGCCAGGATAACAGATCTGGGAAGAAGAACACTTACCCATTCATTTCTAGTTATGCCAGAATGCCTGTACCCGCTTCTGGGTAGAGACTTGCTACAGAAGTTACAGGCCACAATTTCCTTCAAGGAAGGCCATATACAACTGACAGTCGGGTCAGGCTCACTGGCCATTCTACTCACCTGCCCATTGTCTGAGGAATACCTTTTGCTAGAGGAGCCCCTAGCAAACTTGCCTGGGGTTTTACCGACCGCCCAGGGTGCTAACAGACACCCCTACCTATACTCCAAGGGAAGTTGAACTATGCAGCAAGCTGGGAAGAAAAGAGGAATCTACTTGGTGGGTTAGGATCCCAGACGGCCTCATTGTAGTACCTGAGGCCTTGAGCTGAGACCTTATAACCTAGGTTCACCAGAGCACTCACCTGGGAGGGACTAAGTTAATTGAACTGTTGAAAAAAGACTATTACATCCCGGGGCTGCAACAAATGGCTAAGCAGGTATCAGCCTGGTGCCACATCTGCGCACAAGTGAATCCAGGGCCCTCCAAGGAAATAACAAGGGACGAGGCTTTGTGGACAGGCACTGGGGGAACATTGGGAGTTGGATTTCACTGAGGTCAGCCCAGGTACCTTTGGATTCAAGTACTTGCTTGTGTTCATTGGCACTTTTTCAGGATGGACTGAAGCCTTCCCCACCAAGCAGGAGACAGCTCAGGTAGTAGCAAAGAAATTAGTCTCAGAAATAGTGCCTCGATTTGACCTGCCCATAACACTGGGGTCCGAAAGCGGCCCGGCGTTCATCGCCCAGACCAGCCAATCTCTAGCAAAGGTGTTAGGGATCAATTGGAAATTGCATTGCATTTATAGGCTGCAGAGTTCAGGGCAAGTTGAAAGAATGAATAGAACCTCGAAAGAAACCTTAACTAAGTTCAAGCTGGAAACTGGCGAAAACTGGGTGAGTCTCCTCCCCTTTGCCCTAAGGGCACGGTGCACGCCCTATTGTAAGGGCATCATGCCTTATGAAATAATATTTGGAAGACCCCTCCTCTCCTCCCCAAGTTAGGGGAAGAAAAGCTAACAGAAGTTCATAATTTTTCACTGCTTAAGTCTTTGCAGGTCCTCCATCTCGCACAGCAGGAGACCCACCAACTGGTCTCTGCCACCAGAACAACCACTCAGCATCCAGTCCAGCCACACAACCACGCTCCAGGTGATTGGATCTGGGTGAAGAAGGTACAGCCTGCTTCTCTTGAGCCCCACTGGGACAGACCTTTCCCTGTCATCCTCACAACACCCACTGCTGTCAAGGTAGCTGGGCGCCGTCATTGGATTCACCATACTAGGATCAAGGCTGTGCATCCACCACAGACATCGGAACAATGGACCCTGCATCGGTCAGAGGACCCACTAAAGATAAGACTTGCAAGGGTTGGGGCTGGACCATCTTAATTGTCTCTATCTTCTTACATGTCACTCACTGTCACTCTAGCAATCCTCACCAGCCCCAAGTGTATAGATGGGAGTTAACTAGAACCGAGACGGGTGTTCCTATTTCCGTAGTGAATACCTCTAGCCAACCTATTTTCAATATAGATCTATGTGCCATCCTCGGGCAGCCTGGCAAGGCCTACTATAAGGCAAGGGGCCGACTCTGGTCATCCCCGTATGGGTGCGGAAACCTCGCTATGGAAAAAGGCCTTCAAGGAACACAGCTTTATATGTGTCCTCAGGAAGGAAGCCCCACATGTACTAAGCCAAATGAATATTATTGTGCCTCTTGGGGCTGCGAAACAATTGCACCATGGGAGAGCGAACCAGGAGGGAGAGATCATTACATATCTCTCAGCCGCCCTATTCAGTCTGTATGTACTAACCTAGGAAGCTGTAACCCCGTAACCCTTACTGTGAAACAATGGAATGCGCAGACTTGGACTACAGGGAAGACATGGGGGCTTCGTTTATATGTATCAGGAGTTGATCCTGGTATACTCATTACTGTACAGCGGCGAGTCAACCGCCGCTTCTAACCTCTACCCATAGGACCCAGCCACCTTGATTCCTTTGTCCTCGACATCACCACCTCTACCTCTTGATTCCTTTGTCCTCAACATCACCACCTCTACCCCTTATCTCCTCGGAAAATGCTATTCCCATCCTACCCCCCATCAGAACATCCCGGGGCCACCACAGCTCCGCAACCCAATGTTAGGTATGCTAGATGCAGTTTTTAGCTTTGTTAATCAGACCAACCCTAATATCACTAGTGATTGCTAGTTTTGTTTGAATCTGGCCCCACCATATTATGTAGGGCTCGGAGCTACTGCTGCTTTTGGAAATTCCACTCACCAGATCAGGAATATTTCAGTAAACAATAGCGGTGCTTTGTGCCCTTGGGGTAGGACCCCCAAGCTCACTCTTGGAGACCTACAAGGCCAGGGCACTTGTATCCACTCCACTTGTATGCCCAGAATTGTAACAGCACCACTCTCATAGACACTACTCCTCCGTTTTACTTAGTTACCTCACGAGGCACCTGGTTTGCCTGCAATACTGGTCTAACCCCTTGTATCAACTCCAACTACTGGTCCCAGGGGACAAATGGCTTCTGTGTACTAGTTCACATTATCCCTCAAGTATATTTCTACTCTGGGGAAGGGGGCCGTGAACATTTTCAGTACCTAGACCATCAAATTACTAAGAAGGCACCTATTCTGATACCTGCACTAGTAGGCCTAGGTATTACAGGATCAACAGCTGTTGGAACGGCAGCCTTAGTAATGGGGGATGCTAACTACTGGACCCTGAGTCAACAAGTAGACAAGGACTTGTGAGACTTAGAGACCTCTAGTTTCTCAACTAGAGACCTCTGTGAACTCCCTAGCAGAAGTAGTTTTACAGAATAGGAGAGGATTAGATCTCCTCTTCCTGAAACAAGGAGGTCTCTGCATGACTCTGGGTGAAACTTGCTGTTTCTATGCTAACCATTTAGGTATTATCAGAAATAGTTTAGCCTTAGTCAGACAGAGACTCCATGACAGAGAACAACGTCAGCAGATAGGATCTTGGTATGAGAACCTGTTAACTACACTGCTTACCTCCATCACAGGACCCCTAATATTGGTACTTCTGGGGTTGCTATTTGGCCCCTGTGTAATTAATTGGATAACGGCCTATGTCAGAAAGCGGGTCCGGGCAGTAAAACTCATGGTCCTCAGAATAAACTACCAACCTTCGGGTTAGAGAATCAATGATTTGAATTCCCTTTGAAAACCAGTGAGGAATATAGGAGTAAAAAACTTTCCAATAAATCAGTCGCAGGGAAGTGATATCTTCAGCCACCAGCCCCCAGGAAAGCACTGACAGCCACGAGATGCAGATAAAGGAACTGCCTTCTAGGCCCTGTTTGATCTAAGAGTTCCCCGGAAACATTTGTCTTTGTGTAAGATGTTTACAGCCAACATCTGCTTTCTGTAATCTGCTTGCTTGCTTGTTGAGAAGACCACCAGGACATGGTCTTAAGCTTTATAAGCTGCCTCCTCTGGAAGCTTGGGGCTGATCTCCTCTGACCCTGCGTGGTAGAGAGTCAGTCGCTGGCTGGCTAATAAAGGCTCACAGTTCATCTCAATTGGCTCCGTGGGTCTTAGAATTGATTGCGCCACAATAGTATAGACCAATAGAATAGAATAGACAGTCCAGAAATAAACCCTTGTGTATATATAGTCAAATGATTTTTGACAATGGTGCAAAAACCCTTCAGTGGAGAAAAGAAGTTTTTCCAAAAAATAGTGCTGGAAATATTGGTATCCAGATGCAAAAAATGAAGTTAGACTCTTAACTTACACCATATAAAAATTAACTGAAAATGGATCAAAGATCTTAATATAAAACCAAAAAGTATAAAACTCTTAGAAAAAAACATAGAGGAAAAGTTTTATGACATTGGGTTTGGCAACGATTTCTTGGATATAATACCAAAAGCGCAGGCAATAAAGGTAAAAATAAGTAGATTGGACTGTATCAAAATTAAAAACTTTTCTGCATCAAAGGCTATAATCAACAGTGTATAAGAAATGGGAGAAAATATTTGTAAATCATATATCTGATAAGGGGTTAATATATAAAGAACTTCTACTACTCAAGAACAAAAAGCCAGACAACTCTATTAAAAAATGGGCAAAGGACTCGAATTGACATTTCTCTGGAGAAGATATACACTTGGCCAACAAGCATATGAAAAGATGCTCAACATTAATAATTATGGAAATGCAAATCGAAATTATGAGATATCACCTCACAGCCAATAAGATGGCTGCTATCAAACAAACAAAATAACAAGTGTTAGCAAAGATGTGGCAAGGTGGGATTGTAGAATGGTGAAGCTGCTGTGGAAAACAGTATGAAGTTTCTTTAAAACAAAAATAGAGCTACCATATGGTCAGCAATACCACTTATGAGTATATATCCAAAGTAATTGAAAGCAGAGTCTTGAAGAGATAATTGTATATTCATGTTCATAGCAGCATTATTCACGTAGCCAATGAGGGAAAGCAACCCAATTATCCACTCTGACAGGTAAATAGATAAACAAAATGTGACATATACATGCAATATTATTTGGCCTTGAAAAAACAAGCAAATTCTGACACGTTCTACAATATGGATGAAACTTGAGGACATTTTGGGTTGTGAAATAAGCTAGTCACAAAAGGACAAATATTGTATGATTTCACTTATATAAGGTATTTAAAGCAGTCAAACTTATAGAAAGAGAAAGTATGGTAGTTACCAAGGGCTGGGTGTGGGGATATGGGAGTCGTTGTTTAGTGAGTATAAAGTTTCAGTTGTGAAGATGAAAAGTTCTGGAGCTCTGTTGTGCAACCATGTGAGTGTACTTGATACTATTGGACTGTATTGAACTTAAAAATGGTTAAGATGAAAATTCTTATGTTACATATCTTTTACCAGACTTAAAAAATTTGAAAAACAAGCAAGTTGCTGTACTGGTTAGAGACACACTTTCATGTGTGCACTTATATGTGCATATAAATTATAAAGGAAAATAAGAAATTGATTATCATGCAGTCAAGACAGAGGTGACCTTTGGGAGGAGAGAGAAATATGCAATGGGGAGGGGCACATGAGGATCTGTTTCTTGACTTGGGTTGTGGTTACACATTTATTTCATCATTTTTCTTTAAACTGTTTATGTGTTTTATATACTATTCAGTATATATGTGTATACATACTATAAAAAACCAATATAACTGTTTCATATGTGCAAAAAATATATAAACAGTTTTAAAAATTATGAAGTAAATATGTGGGTATATATGCATATATACACATGTATTTGTTTCTTTGTGCTGCTATAACAAATAATAGCAAAATTAGCAGCTCTAAACAACACAATTTATTATCTTTATATTATCTTTTTGAATGTCAAAAGTCCTAAAATAAGGTGTTGGCAGGTCTGAGTTTCTTCTGCTGGCTCTGGGAGAAAAATTCTTTCCTTGCCTTTTCTAGTTTCTAGAGGCTCATAGCCCCTTTTGAAGAAGGCTCCATTTTCAAAACCAGCAGCATAGCATCTTCCAATCTCTCTCTGCTTCTGTCATCAGGTTACCTTTTCCTGATTCCGATCCACCTGCCTTCCTTTTATAAGGACCCTTGTGATTACATTGGGCCCAATTGAATAATCAAGGATAATCTCCCCATCTCAAAATCCTTAACTTAATTGCATCTGCAATGTTTCTTTTGCCAGGGAAGGTAACGGTAACATATTCACAAATTCCAGGAATTAGGATATGGGAGTTTTCAGGAGACCTTTGTTCAGCCTATTGTAAAGTGTTTATTATTGAATTTTGAGAATTTGTCATATATTTTAGATATAGTTCAGAAATTAATTGCAAAAATTTTTTTTTCCAATCTGTGCTTTTTCTTTTCATTTTCTCAGGGGTGTTTTTGAGGAGCAGTCGTTAATTTTGAAGAATTCCAATTCATCAATTTGTTTTTCTCATGGATTATGAATTTGTTGTCGTATCTAAGAAATCTTTGCCTAACCTAGATTCTCAATGATTTTTTTCTTATTTTTCTTCTGCAATTTTTATAGTTTTAGGTCTCACATTTAGAGCTATTGTGTATTTTGTGTTAATATTGTATAAGATGTGAGGCATGGGTCTTTTTTGGACTTTAAATCTTGAATGAATGATGCAAAGGCAAAACGGAGCTAGAAGTCATAGGCTGCAGTAGTGGTTAGTGGTGGATGTTCAATACTAGCCGCAGTCTCTTGACCATAGTATTCCTTCTAGAACACCTCTGATTTCTGTTTTCTGGTATGACAAAGCAACTATACTGAAGAGAAAAATTGTATTTGTATACAACAATACATAAAAAAAATCTCTAAACAAACAGTATCACCCAAATAACATCAACAACAAACAAAAACACCTTACTTAGAAATCAACTTGAGATGATAAATTTCCTTTTCTCTACAACATTTTTAAATATTTAAATAAAGGATTTATTATAGACACTGAAAAAGAATGATTTACATTGCACTGTTTATTTGAGGAGTTATGTGAGGAAGCCTGAGTGGAACAGTATCATTTTTAATCACGATGATATTTATATACATTGATGTCCTAGAATATTGCTTATTTGGCCAAGTTTTAATGCAGCCCTTAGTTTATATGTCTCTTTTCACGTTCCATAATGAGAAGTAATTTCCCTCCATTATTATATTCTAATATTATGTCCTTGCTTTGTAATATTTGGGAGAAGAGGGGAATGAAATATGAGTTCTCAAAACACTCTGGATCTTTAAATGCTTAAAAATTATTTTTGTGTTTATCTTTATGATGTTGTCCATTGTGTTTATTTTATAAATGATGACATATAGGTTTGCATGGATATGTCTGAATGAGCATTTGCAAATGCTAAATGCTACAAGATCAGAGATGGGAGAATGTGGGCCTTGGCACTAGGTAGATCTGGGTTTCATTTTCAGCTTTGGCACTTATTAGACTTTAGAGAGTTTCTTAGACTCTCGGAGGCTGTTTTTCCTTCTGTAAGAAGGAAATAATGATACTTGCTTTGGATTTACAGACTAAGTTCTTTACAAACCTAGCCATAAAGAGGAGGCCACAGGGGTTGAGAGGAGACAGAATTCTGGGCTAGATCCTGAGGCATGGATAGGACACTTTCTCTAACTTTTGCTTTTCACCTGCTTTTTTGTTTCTGTGACAAAATATGCATCCCTCCTCCACTCCTGCTTTTGCTGTTACCATGGTGATCAGGTTCTATTTCGCTGGAGTTTGTGACAGGACAGATTGTTTTTGCGATTTGTGAAATCTCGCTCTCTAAAATAAGGACCAGGCAGTCACAGCAGCAGTAACAATGTGTGTGGACACAGCTTTTGCCACCTCTCAGTAACACAGTAAGTGGAGGACCAATAACCAGCCTGGCATTGTGCCGGGTCCTGGATATCCAGGTTAACAGGGACAGCCATCCTCTGAACTGATAAGAGAGAACAGTTGAAGGTTGCCATTGGTTTTTCAGTTTCCCTTCCCTTCAGTTTCTTTTTTTTATGCTGTGTGCCTCATGTTCTGCCCCTTTTTACCATCAAACTCCCGCTCTCAGATATTTCATTCTTACAAAATTGACACAAAAGTCACTTGATGAGCATTAAACAGAGGTTCTCATAATGGATTTAAGAAAACTTTGTATTATAGAACATTTTAAATATAAAAAGTAGGCAGTACTCATGACTCGACTTCAATAATTATCAATTCATGCTCAATGAATGTCCCCATGCAATTTCACCCTTACCAATATTTTTGAAGCAAATCCCAGAAATTGTATCAGTCAATAAATATGTCAGTAGAACCTCTAAAAGATAAAAATTTTTATTGTTGTTGTTTGTGTGTGTTTAGCATGACTACATTATCATTTCAACTGACCTTGAAGATATTCTTGATCACTCTTGGAGAAGTTATGAAGAATAAAATTATTGACTTGTACTTCTTCCCATGAAGGTTTAATTGCAACCAGAATTTCCCTCCTGTAAAAATCCACTAGAAAATCAAACAAAATATATGTAACAACTTTTTTCACACAGTGAACAGCAGGCAACAAAGGACTGTGAAACCTAAGAGGAGGAAACAGATAAGATGAGAAGTATGATTGCCCCGTATTGTCTGAGGCCATTTCCAGGCTATGGAGCAGGAAAGAGAACTGAAACAGAGCCGAGGAAACTCACGGAATATAGGAGAAGAGATCAAAATTAGCAAAGGCTAGAACTTGGAGGGCAGAATATCAGTGAGGAGGGACTGACAGAGAGAGAGAGAGAGAGAGAGAGAGAGAGAGAGAGAATGTTCTGGATATTTGCAGAGCAGTTTCCCTAGAATCTTTGCCTGACTACTGCTCTGCGCATGTGTGGGGCGAAATTCCACAAGACCAGGAAAGAACCACCATAAAGCAGTAGGTTGAAAAATTCCTGGAGCTCACATAGGGCTGGGAATAGTTTGCAGTGCTGCCAGCTGGAGTAGAAAGGTCTTGTAATACTTGCAGCCCGTTTGTTGGACTTTACCTTCAACTTTGTGGAAACAAGCTGTTAATAGGCTAAAGTATATAGAAAGCAGATGTAGGTAAATATTGTCCAGTTTTGACCCTTGATGCAGAATCCACACTATGACATCCAGTTAGCAGAAACAGTCTCCTTTTAAATCATATGAAAATTCTGAGCGGCATAAAGAGAGGCATCTTTTATTTCCTAATGATTTTTTAACATTTCTTGGGTTGTATGTAAGCTTTTCCTCATCTGTCCTATTTGATGTGCAGGAAATAGAAAAAGTGTGTTTTTCTTTGCATATATATATATAGTTATGAAATAGGAGTGTTTGCTGTTATTTAACTTTGATCAGACAGTTTAATACAAACCCCTCAAAAATTAAGTTATTTTTTATCAGCATCCTTCCCTCCAAAACCTGTCGATAGATATTTAATTTCATAGGGAAGATAGATATGATTAACTACCTTAGGTTATATTATTTTCCAACCTCTCTATCCTGGTGGGATCAGTAGAATTCTAAGTTGATTAATATTTGCCCATCTACTGCATACCTCTCTCAGCTTCTGCTCCTAATCAGGGATTTTTTTTTTTTTTTTTGGTGTGGCTTGCCCCTCAGAGCACCTAGATCACTATACTTCTGGAAACAGATAATAGGCTTATACCAGTAATGCCTGCTTCGGTCATTTTCCAGTTCAAAAATCATTATTGCCTACGATACGCAACCTTGATTAATCATTTATACATTTATGTATATGATAGAACAGAGCAACAACTGTTTTCCAGGAATAATCTTTGTCCTGGCTTTAAAAATTTTTGTAACCACCAAAAGCAGAAGTGGTATATTCATCTACTGAGGTACAAACCACTTGTGCATTCCACCAGCATCAGCCTGTGCAAACGAAAGCGGTATTACATAAGGTGCTACTGTTGTGCACCTTGCTCCTTTTCACTTAACAATATAGAATCCATTCATCCATTCATTTATCATTTAAATAGTATTTGTAGAGTTCCTAACACGTGTCGGGTCCCGTTCTTGATGTTGGGGATACAGCCTGCCTTTTGGTGCATTGTCCTGCCACCAGCAGTAGTTTCAGGTTCAGACTGAAAATCCAACGAGTGGGGTTCAATAGGCTTGAGTCTTCTTACTCTATAGATGGAAAACAGGTCAAGGAAAAACAGCATGCAAAGCATCTTTGGTCTCATCAGTGATTCAACAACTCCATGCAGGGAGTACAAACATACTTTCCATGAACGAGGTCAAGGTATGTGTGATTCATCTTGAAACAGAATGTAATGCCTTAGTTCTCCGCCTGTTTCTCTATGATTCTAGTTACATAGGGCCAAGGCTTGAGTTCCAGTTCATTTCTCTCTGAGTAAACAAGACAGATAACTGACTGGTGGTATGCAATTGTCCTCCTTTATGCAAGGAAGTGGTGCTGTTAGAAGGCAAACCCAGGATCATATCCCCCAGCAGGACTGCTTCCCACTCTTTGCTCACCTACATACACACTCTCAGGGGAGATAGATAAAACAATAGTATTGCTAAATGTTATGATGACCAATAAAGGAGAAAGAAATAGAGGATGATGGAAGGTGCTGCTTTATACCTCAGTGAGGGGAGTCCTTGTATATTTATTATTTGCACACAGGTATGTCCGTAGAATTTTTTACTCAGAGCAGATTTGCATCTACGGCTACGCTACCCTAAACAAGCCCGAGCCCGGCTGATCTCAGAAGCTAAACAGGGTTGGGCCTGGTTAGTACTTGGATCGGAGACCACCTAGGAAGACCAGGTGCTGTAGTCATAAAAAATAAAAAATAAGGGATTATAAGCTGACAAGATCCTTGCAATCTGTGAGGTCAAGCAAGGGTTGCCTCGTCTAAAAAAAATAAAAATAAAAAAAGAAGCAGATTTGCTGGGTCAAAGAATATGTGATTTTTTCCCAATTTTGATAAATATTGCCAAATTTTCTTCAAACACTCCCACTAGCCATGTGCCTGTTTCCCTATACCTTCATCAACATAGGGTACAATCTAAATTTTGAGTCTGAGCCGACTGATATGTAAAGAATAACATCTCATTGTTTCTTTCTAATTCCTTTTATTTTGAATGGGTTCATACAGTTTTCATAAGTTTAAGAATCATTCGAACTCCCTTTTCTGTGAACTGTCAGTTCATGTCTTTTACTCATTTTCTATTATTTTTTTTTCTTTGTTTAAATACTATATCAAAGACATAAGCCTTTTGTCTGGGATATGAAATAAAATATATATTTTTTCAACTTGACATTTGCCTTTTTGCTTTGTTTGTGGTGTTTTTCCCATACATGATATTTTTACTTTTATGTAATTTAATCTATTAGTCTCCTATGGAATCTCCATTCTGGGATTATAAAAATAATTTTATCTCATGTTTCTGATAGAACTTTTCTGATATCGTTTTTGACCATTATATTTTGATCCATCTGGAATTTATTTGATATAAAATGCAAGGTGTATAATATAAATTTATTTATTTTTTCCATATAGCTATTCATTATATCACCATGACTTATTGAATAACAACTTACTATCTCAGAGCATATATATCTGCTCTTAATTGGCCCTCTAGAGGATACACACTTCAGGTCTTTGCCAAAGACTACACCTTCAACATTTTTGCCACTCAACTTTTATCTTGAGCCATGTGATAAAAGATTTACATGGAGAATTGTTTAAAGGATAGTCATCTGAGATTTTATCTCTCTTTGTGTGTGGTTCTAAGTTTTATTTTTTAATTAAGAGAGAGTTTTTACATATAATTCCTAGTGTTTTAACTCCTTTTTGAATGTTTATTTCCTTACCTCAAATGTGTTGAGAGATTTTAAGAAATTGTTATACAAAATACAAGATTGTATTTTCTATAAAGTTATTTTATTAAGTGACTTCCATATAAAAATACACAGTAAGTTGTTGTTTTTGTTGTTGTTTTTTAAGAATCAAGAGTTAAGGAAAGTTTGTTTCTCTTGCAAAAATGGTGGCTGTTTTTCGGGGGTTGATGTGAACTTAATGATTGATTTCTCTTGAATACCAAGCACCACAGCCTAGAGGTGACAGTATGTCAGGTAATGTGTGTAGCTCAAAGGCTCTGGAATGAGAAAGACCTGGATCAAATCCCAGCTCATAGTCCTTCTGAGCTGAGCTTCATTGGGCAAGTCACTTAACTTTTCTGCTTGCTGCCTCATCTCTAAGACAGAGTTAATAATAATAGCTACCTCATTAAATTGGGAAGATTAGATTAGATTAAAAATAAGTGAAGGATTTAGCACAATACCAACACTAGTAAGCATTCAATATATCTTATCTATTATCATTATTAGGAATTCATGTTAATCAAGATGTTAAGAAGCATGCCATTTAAAAAACAGGTAACACCTAGAAGCTTAGATGCATTGACATCTGTCCTTCCCATAAAGTGGAGAAATATTTCTCTTTTGTTATTGTTCTTAATATCCTAGAACCTAGGGACTTGAAAAAGAACCATCTATCCAAAAACAAACCAAATGTGACTGAATCTTGTTCATTTTATAGAATTACAGAATCTAGGTGTTGGAAAGGAATTTAGATGTTATCTGGCTCAGTTTCCCTTCCTAGAGTTATTTGGTAAATATGAAAATAAAACCAAATTTTAACTTTTTTCCTATAAATGAGACTAAGGTGTCTTTAAAAGAAATGGGAAGTTTGTTTGAATCAGAATTAAATATACACAAATTATTTCTAAACTTGAAAGTGTCAAAATATTTTCAGAACTAAATCATGATTTGATATTTCATTTGGTTTAAATTCTCTTGGGGAACAGTTTCTTCCATTTTTTTATGGGAGATTGGCTGCTAGAGGGACCTCACTCTGCTCTTGATATTGCCTCCAGCTCTGGTACCCCACTGTGTCCTGTGCAGTCAGGCAGAAATCATCAAGGACTGTCGCTGCTGCAGAGAAGATGTGCTGACCTAGGAATAACAGCTCTGAGCTGATGCTGTCAGTCACTTTTAAAATAGCTTATTTAAAAATCTCTTCAGTGATCTCAGCTATACTTAATGCCACTTAGCTCATCTGGACATGGGCAGGAAATGTAAGAAGGATGGGTGACAACTGGAACTCTGAGCAGCTGTATCTTCAGAAGCCCATTTTAGGAAAGAATCTTGTCTGAACAAGTTGAAGATTGAAGACACCCTTGATATCCAGTAACCATGATGCAGATATAGAACCTGTGTGTCCACAGCCCTGCAAGTATGGGGACAATCTAGCCTTGCAACAACAGTTGCACACAGTATTTCTTGAGCTCTGCATATACCTTCTGTGATGGGAGTTCCGGCCCCTTTCTCTGGTTCCCTACGGGTTTTGGAGATTTGGCAGGAGATGTCTCCCGTGGGCTCATGGACATGGTCCTATCAGTTACTGTGGGTTTCTCCCGTTAGCACTCCTTATGATTCTCTCCTGCAGCCCATACAGCCACTATAGCAGGCAATGTCTGCTGAGGTCTGCTGCATCCAGGCTGTGAATGCCTGATCCCAAGGGTGCTGATGTCTGCACTGAGAGCATATAATCTGTTGTAGAGCCCAGGTGAGGGTGCTGCTCCCAGCACAAGTGCTGATGGGCCGGAGCACATGAAAAGCTGTGCTTAGTCTTCTGGAGCCTTTAGTGTGCTAAAGCTGCAGCAAAGCAGGGGGGCACTTTGGCATTCATTAATGTCATTTGTCTGTTAATTGGACGGCAAAGCTATACCATAAAATCTCCAGCACTCTATACCTGTTACTATTGAAATATTTATGGACCATTATTAAACAAGCTCTTATTTAAAAATTTGACAGTTTATTTCACAACACCTAGATCACACAGGACTTGGTACTTTTTCAGCCTAATAAGAGTTCTGTGTTTGCTGTTTGAAAATTAGCACATAAAGTCTCCAACTGGTTTGTGTCCTGTTTTTCCCACTTAAGTCTATCAAATGCCTCTTATTTTATTATATACGGGCTTCGTAATTCAGTTAACCAAGCTTTCATTCTTGCACATTTAGATTTTCCCCACAAACTTATCATTATTATAAACTATGCTGCAAAAAATCATCCTCATGGCTAATTTTACCCCCACAGCAATAATTATTTCCTTACGGGGAAAATCCTGATTGCTGAGTCAAAAAAGTTGTATTTTTTAGGGCTTTTAATCATTTTACCCTCTCAAATGGTAGGACTGATTTACACTCCTACCATGCTCTTGAAGACTCTGGGTAAATCATTAAAATAAATGCTTATTGGATTTAAATAAAATTACTGTGGTAGTGCATGCACATTGTAACAAATTCAAATGATATAGAAGTGATTAAAGTGTAAGGTGAAAGCCCTCCTCTTTCTCACTTCCTGAAACACTTGGTATCATGTTAACAGTTTTGTGTGCATCCTTCCAGACCCTCTCCTGTGTCTGGGCAGATGAAAGGAGGCATTTCTGAGACTTTGGCATTGACCTGCTCTGATGTGATGAAAATAACCTTGTTGGAATATGAAATCTCTGGTTTTAGTGAAAAACATTAATTCACCTTCTTTCGTTTCCATATTTATTTCATTTGTTTCTATACTGTTTGAAATGGTTACAAGTTCATATTATTTTGATAATCCAAAAAAATCCACAAATATATTTACAAGTATGTTAGGATTGGGATAAACACTAAGAGATGCCATCAGTTCTCCAAAACTATAAACAAGAAATTTGTCCTATTTATTGTAATGTATGCATATTACCAAGCACCGAGAAAACTGTTAGAAATTTAGTTGAAGATTTTTCTGTTGCCATCTAGAATTGAGAACAAAGGCTCACAATGTAGCCTATTTATCTAATCTGCAAAAAGCGAGAGTTCCATCCTTCAGTGCTTAACGAAAGTAAAAAGGCACCCCTACCTCAGGGCAGCCTCGACTTGTGCTGAGAGTGCAGGGCGCGGGGGCTTGTCAGACAGAGCTTGGATCTCAGCCTCCAGTTAGCTCCATGGTGGCCGCAGTGCAGTAAACAGACTGCACTGTGTTCTGTAAAACTGCAGCTCCAGCAGCACAGGCCTTCGTCAGAACAATTGCCCTCATCCATAGGCAGCAGTAACATCCTCCTCTCTTTCTTTAGAGGGTCTACTTTGCACAAGAAGTGAGCTGGCTGTAAGTGCCCAGCACTGTGGGCTCTGTTTGCCACGCTTCCTCGAATGTCCTAGCAGGACTAGTATTGGGTCTCCATAAACTTTCAACAGTCCACACCTCCCACAGCAAGTGCTCTCAGCTTGCCAGTATTAGTGAGATTTTTCTGGGGATTCATTCTCATAGTTTTTGGTTGTTGGTGGTATAATTCCTTTATTTAATAATATCTTTAAAAATCCGAAGTGTGAGGGCTTTCCATTGTGAGATGACCAGAGAATTATATACACTGTTTTAAAATTTTAAACTTAACGAAGGTGCATTTTTTAAAAAAGCAGTTTTCTAGCTCTCCATAATCCTCAGCAGGAGAGGAAAAAACTGACAAAACAAAGTTTCCATTGCAAAAATTCAGTTCTTACTGAATTTAAGGCCTTTTGGAACAAATGGAATGTGAATATAACAATATGGAAATTGTTACATCAGGATCTTCATCTGCATATGATGAAAATTAGGAAGATGAAGATGAATCGGAAATGCTTTCTTTTTATTAAAGTATCCTTTTTATTTTAGAATAATTTTAGGTTTACAGAAAAATTTAGACAGTACAAAGAGTTTCCACATACCCTATATCTGATTCTCCTGTTATTTTCATTTACCTTATTTAGCATGGCATATTTATCCTTATTAACTAACCAATATTGATACATTATTTTAACTAGAGCCCATATTTTCTTTAGACTTACTTAGTTTTCCCCCAATGTCCTTTCTCTGTTCTGGGATCTCATCTAGGATCCCGCATTATATTTAGCTGTCATGTCTCCTTAGGCTCCTCTAGCTGTGAGTACCCAGACTTTCCTCGTTTATGATGACGTTGACAGTTTTGATGATTACTGGTCAAGTGCTTTATAGAATGTCCCTTGACTGAAGCTTGTCTGATATTTTTATGATTAGATATTAAGGACATGGACTCAACCTGACTTATCACTGTTGTTGTTGACCTTGATCACCTGGCTAAGGTAGTGTTTGTCAAGTTTCTCTATTATAAAATTACTTTTATTTTCTCTTTCTGGGCCCTAGATTTTTTTTTTTTTAATTGGATAATAGTGTATCAAGATGTGGGCACTAGGTGTGGGACTTAATTCATGCAGTCTGCTATAACAAATGACCACAGGCTGGGTGACTTATAAACAACAGGAATTTATTTCTCACAGTTCTGGAGGCAAGAAGTCCAAGCTCAGAGTGCCAGCATAGTCAGGTTCTGATAAGGGCCTTCTTCTGGGTTGCAAACTGCTGGATTCTTGCTGTATCCCCATGTGGCAGAAGAGCATAGAGAGAGAAAGCAAGCTCTCTCCTGTCTTTTTAGGAGAGCACTAATCCCATTCATGAGAGCTCCACCCTCATGGCCTACCTCCCTCTCAAAGAGACCACATTCTAATACTGTTACCGGAGAGTGGTGTCCTCTCCTGGCGTGTTGTTCAGGTTCTTGAAGTCTAGAACAAAGAATTGAGCAAGACACCAAAATACAGTAGGAAAGAAAAGTTTTATTAGAAAGGAAAGTACACTTCCAGACGTGGAAGCGTGGCTCAAAAGCCCTGGTAACAAAGACTTCAGGGTTTTTATCCCTTTTTGCTGTGGGTGATTCATTTTCTTAGAGGAGTGGGCTTCCTTGATTGACAGCTAAGATTGACAAGACTCAGTGATTCATCATTTTGCTTTCTGCACATGTTTGTTCCCAGAATTCAGTCTGTTATGATATTAATGAACTTCCAGGCGTATGCATCATATTATAATGATGGTACAATGAAACTCACGTGAGTTGAAGGTTGTTGGGGTCTTTATTGTGCAGGTGCGAGTGACTGGCTTAAACTGGTACCTAAATCTCTGCCTACTGGTTTCTTCCTGTGAGTAAAAAAAATGCCTTCTGGCTTGCTTAATTGTGGGAGGATTAGGGCAGACCCCTTCTAGGATAGAATGACCTCAGTGTCTTTGCAGGCAGACCTGAAATAACCTAACTAACTTTCCTGCCTACCTCTTTTCTAAGAGCCATGAACCCCCTTATTATTAATATGGATGTCGAGGGACTGGAGGTCTCTTCTTCCATATCTGCTTCCTGCTAAGAATGGCCGTAGTCCCTGCCTACAGCAGTTTCATGGAGCTCTTTCCCTTCCTGCCTCAATCTGGGTGGGGTCTTGGGTTTCCTGCTGAAGTGCCACCTCAGTCCCTAGACAAGGAAAAGAAGATACAAATTTGTTATTTAAATCATACATCTATTAATTTCTATTATTGATTTGCCTATTAAGTGAGTAAAGGGAAATAGGCTTGGTTAATGTTTCTTAAAGAGTAAAAAGAAAGACCTTTGGTTTAAAGTTCCTTCTCCCTCTCAGACTCTAAGGGCCTCACCTGGCTTAATACCATTTCTGCTTAACAATGGGCTGATGACCCTTATCAATAGCCAGAGAATCTGAGTGCCAGGGCAATTATCAAGATTTGAGGGAGAGGACCTTTTTCCCAAGAAAGGAGAGAAGAAAATTTAACTAGGTTTACTAAAAAGATTAACTCTGCTAGAGATGTTCCATTTCATTTCCTGCTAAAAGATTAAGAATTTACAAGTGATGTCCCGTCTCAACACCACTGCACTGGGGGTTAGGATTTTAACATATGAAATTGGTAGTCATGGAGGGGCATAAACGTTCAGTCCAACAAGCATTGTGCCTGTTGCTATCAGGGTGTTTTTGCTTCTAGGCCCTTTCAGCTGACAAAGCAATGTGTGGAAATGCTTTCTTTGAGGCAGATGGGTATATGTATTTTTACACTTTTATATTTCTTTTATCATTTCCATGTGAATTTGTGTCTGTGTCTGTTGGGAGGCAGTTGCTCAGTATGTGGGGTCAGTTCCTCACTTAGAGAGGGAGGCCCATTGGACACCAACTACATGTTCTCCATTGGGTCTACGGGAATTAGACAGCTTAAGGCTTTCTTTTTGCTAGGAGATAATTCTCCAAGGATCTCTTGTGTTTCTTTACAAATGCAAGCAGAAGCACTCTCTTTCAACGGATGTTTGTTTAGTGAGCAACAGCCTTGGAAGATATGTGTCTCTTTCTAGAGCTGGGGCAGATTTGTTTACTATCTAGCATTCTGAGGACCGTGTACCTCTCAGATATGCCTGAAGCCCATTGTGAAAGATTCAGGTTCTCCAGCTCAGGGTTCCTCAGCTGTGATGCCCGCTGTGTCTGGGCCACTCTACTCTGCCTCATAGCACTTGGGGCAAGAGAAACAACACAAACACAAAGCCTATCCTGCTTACCATGTTGTACAAAGTCCTTTGTCCCATTGTAATGTCCAGAAGTCCTGGGTCCTCTGTCAGTTTCCATGAACTTGTGGAAACTAACTTATTAGCCTGCAAGTAGGGTCAACATCAGCCTCTTAATAGATTTTGACACTTTTCCCCTAATTTAGGTTTAGCACTAGTAGTATTTTGATATTTCTCAGATAAATGTAAGGTCTTTTTTTTTTTGAGTTACCAGTGTTTAATAATATGTTTTTATAAATTTAAATAAAAAAAATAAATTTAAAAAATATTTTAAAATAGACTCATGACTCATATGTAATAAAATGAAAATTGTATTGGGTCATAAATTAAAGAGAAAACCAGCCGGAAGTCACAACTGATTCAAATAAGTCAAAGAATAATTTATGAGGAGTAAAAGAATGTTAAAATCAATTTACGAATGGCTTTTTCCATGGGGATATGGGGCGGGGTAATGGGGAGGAGTAAAGTGAAGTCTGTTGAAACTCCATCCAACAGATTTTATTTACATGTCATTAGACAAGAATTATTTGCATTGCTAGCAGCTATTCACAATTTATAGAGTTGTAAAATAATTCATACAAGAAAAACACAAAATCCACAGAATCGGATAAACTGGAAAAGTACACTGTAAACAATGCATAGTTTTCCATTGGCTACACACACAGTAAGTAATCTTTTTTGCTCAGTTCAAAGTCTTAAATTTTCCTTATACCAATAAAATGTACTATAAGAATGTTTCCAAGGTATTGATCCAATGTGGGAGAATTAGAAGGACAGGAGGTTTTTAAAAGTGGGATCTGAGAGAGCAGAGAGCCCTTCCTGAAACTCTTTGTAAGAGAGGAAGCCCTAAATGTTGTTGATTCAGGCAGTTCCCTCTATTGACCACTAGGTGTTGCTAAACAGGCATGAAGACCTGTGACAGGAAGTGAAGCAGAAGTGGCAGCATCTAATTCGTCTATTGTAATGTTGGCCTTACACATAGTAAGCATTCAATATATATTTCTTAAAATGAACTCTTTGGAACTCAGGGGGTGCTCTTATACTGTAGGCATCTAAGAAATATGGTATTTCGGAATAAGGATTCTTTAAGACCTCTGGTCATATGTATTAGGACAGAGGGAGAAAATATTACAAATTAGAAGTCACTTGGTTAATTAAACAAAAGGAAATAAATTTACTCATGAAATAAGACTTGGTAAATCTATGAACTGTTTCCATTTCCTGTGCAAATACAGACATAGCAAAATACTTGTGTAAGTGCAGACATGGCAAATCATGCTTTTATTTGTTTCTGTCTTGCTCAGGTGCCATCAAATGTTGGTTTTCTACTTCTATTCTCCAAAACTTTCTAATAATTTCCAACTGATTTTGGTGCAATTAGAAACTTATGGCCTATAATTCTACATAATCTACATTAGCATAAACTGAAAAGTGAAAAATAGAGGGGCAATGGCTGCTGGTTAGATATGGAGCTGGAAGGAAGGAGGAGAGTGAATCAGGAGCCTCTTAGAAAACTCCAAGAACGGATCTTCTTCCTGTCCCTGACTTTTCTGGTTCCTTGCATATCTTCTGTTAACATCTGTTGGTTTTGCCTGCGTAGAAACCTTTCACTCTGCTACTGATTTTATTTTGGGGACCGAGCTCCTCCCCCATTGGTCCAGGTCCTGGTGGGGCTGTCAGACATGTGCTTTCCCCACAGTTGTCTGAGAGATAAGCACTAAGCCAAGCGAGGCCAATCAAAGGCCTGGTCCCTGGAAACTATTGTAGAGCCCGAAAACCACTGAAATTCTTTTATCTTGGTGTCTCAAAGAAACCACTCATTAGTTCTCGCTTCTTGGAACCCCACAGCTGCCCCGATTTATGTCCTTTCAAAGATCTGGGTCTGCATTTTTCCTTTAAATCTTCTAGTAATTTCCTATTTGCCTGTATTAGTTAGAGTTGCTTTCTATTGACTGCAGTCAAAGAATGCTGACTGGTATGATGAGGAAAAGGAACTAATTGAAAACCTAATTCCATGGTCAGGTCTATAATCTCTGTTTACTATGATCCAGACACTTTTCTAAACATTTACAAGCATTATCTTATTTAATCTTCAGAATGACCAGATTGGATAGATGTTATTATGCCCATTTTATTAATGAGGAAACTGAGGCACAGAGTGATTAAATAGCCTGACCATTTTCAAATGGCCAGATTAACATTCTTGAAGTTTGTCATATAGAATACTAGTCTTTCAGAATTGTATTTGTTTCCTTCCTAGGGCTGCTATAACAAAGTACAACAAACTTGGTGGCTTTAAAGAACAGATATTTATTGTCTCATAGTTCTGGAGGTTAGAAGTCTGAAATCAAGGTGTTGGCAGGGCCATGTTCTTTATGACTGTTCTAGAGGAGAATCCTTGCTTGTCTCTTCTAGTTTTTGATGTTTGCTGGTAATCTTTGGCGTCCCTTGGTTTGTAGATGCATCACTCCAATCTCTGCCTCCGGTGTCAGGTGCCTTTCTTCTCTCTGTGTCTCACGTCTCTTCTTTAAATCCCTAGTCATATTGGATTAAGTGCCCACCTATTCATTATGACCTCATCTTAACTAATTACATCTGCAAATACCCCATTTCCAAATAAGATCACGTTCTAAGGTACTGGGAGTTAGGACTTCTTTTGGGGGGACACAACTCGACTTATAACAAGAATGTTAATAGAAATTACTTAGAAAAGAATTCTGTGGTCAAATAAATTTGGGAAACACAAGATTAAACACCTTACAATAGGATTCTCTGGTGTAGTAGTTTGGGAGCGTCTTTAATTTCTTAATCTGAAGGGAAGCCACCAAGCGGGGACTGTAATGTACAATTTCTCAAACATGCTTGAGTATGGATTTTTTTTTTTACAAGCCTACTGTAGGGTTAGCATTCTGTGTGACGCATGGTTCTCAGGCCGATGGGAGGCAACAGCAACCTGGTGAGGTCCCTCCCTACTTTTCTGGTTTTGCCTCCTACCTACTGTGTCACCTTGAGACAACTGTTTTCTTTTCTGAGCATGAGTTTCCTAATGTCTAAGATAGAGACAATAATCTGCTTTCCCCTATGTGTTCATTGTAAGGACCATGGTAAGTGAGGCAGGCTAAAACACACCTCACAGAGTACCTGGCACAGAGAGAGGTAAGAATTCACTTAATAGTAGTTACCTTTGGTTTGCTAACCAGATGATTCTGAATTCCTTGGCATTTTTGTAAAGTATTTATAAAATCTCAAGAATAATTCCTAAGCAAGGACAATTTCCACCAATAAGTTTTTCTTGTTTATTTTTCTCTTTCTTTCACTGTTTTCTTTTTCTTTTTCTCTTTTGAGGAGAATGATTTTCTTTATGATAATCAGAATTTACCTTGGGTAAATATTCAACCCCACTATTCTTTTAATAAATTTCCAACATTAGAAAAATATGGGGTGTTTCTCTCTGTGGTTCCTTATTCTGATCTTCCACCCCAATGAGGGGAAGAGGATGTGATCATACAATAGACAGCAGACAGGAAATTGTGAAAGGGACCTCTGTATAGAAAAGCAGCCCACAACTGTCTCTGCTCTCAGAGGAGGTGAGCTTCTGAGACGACCGACTTGTCTGAGAGTGGACCCGGCTGTGTGTTTGTCTACCCGACATGGAACCAAAGCGGATCAGGGAGGGCTACCTTGTGAAAAGGGTAAGTAGAAGTGCCACCTACAAAGGTGTCACTGGAAATAGGGTAGGGGAGGATTGGAGTCCAGCTTTGCACTCTACCCACTCTTAGGAATGTTTAATGCTGAACTTATTGGTTTGAACTAGGAGAACATCGCAGTATGTAGAATGTTTAGGGGGAAGCCAATACAGGTACCATTGCATTCTGGTTTTTAAAGATGAACTAATCCAACTCAGGCATCAGCACAGCTTTATCTTGTGGGACTGAGAACTCCAGGCTGCAGGGTCTGGAAGATGGGGACCTAAGCAAAATCCCTCATGATTTACAGTATCCTTTTCACACATGCCTTCTATGCTAGAAGACTCAAACTCTTCTGCTATAGAGGTTACTTGAGGAGACTATTCATTTTTTATTTAAATTCCACGCCTCTATTTATTTATTTATTTTTTGAGGGGAGAAAGAAGAAAATGATTAAAGATGAGCTATATAATAATACTGTAATCATAGCTTATTTCTTGGGCTTTCTTCTAGAATCGGTGCACTACAAACGTTATAATTTTTTAAGGGGCCAAAGTCTCTTCATTCACAATTCTTAATGAATTTGTATAATGTGCCGTTAAGGTAGTAGGTAGATGTACCATTTTAAAGATTGGAAAATGGGGACACAAATACCCTAAAAAATAGTCTCAGTAGTGTGCCATCAGGAAATTGAATTTTGTTAGCATTGTTGGTTTTTCTTCTGATGGTGGGAGTACTCCGTGTCACTGTGAAACTCCCCAGGGCGTTGAGTTCACACACAGGGTTCGTAGGCATCCTGTGGGCAACACCTATATAAATAAGTACACTCATACTGATCCAAGTGAGCTAAGCTAGTCAGAAATGAACTGAATTCAGCACATTCCTTCAGATGCCCAGCTTTTTAATTGAATAAATGCCTACCGTGACTGTGTTTTAGGCTGTTTGTTGGTTTAACATTTTAGTCAAAATGTTCTACTTATAAGAAGGTTAAACAGCACTCATTGCTGCCTCATTCTGTTTTGATTTAAAGCTGGAAGTGACCTTAGATCATCTGGCCTCCTTCCTTCACTCATTAACGGAAGGGGAACTTGAGATCAGGAAGTTGGGTGACTGCCCAAGGTCACATAGCTGGGACAATATTGGGGCAGAGACCCACTCTCTTGAGTTCTGGGTTTCTGACTTGTGGCACTGAGCTCTGTCCAGTATCCTAGGATTTTCTTCTGGTAAATTTTATCTAAGTTAGGGTTTGTAATGAACCTATGGTAATGAGAGGTATGAGTGGGTGCTGGAGAAGAAATAAGCCTAGGCTGATATTCTCTCTAGCTGGCGTTATTTTGAAACATTCTTTGGAAAAGACACATATATGTATGCAGAGTATCTACATATATGTATGTAGATTCCTTACAATAGGCACCAATACTCTTTTTGAGAACCAATAATAGTTAATGTTGACTTGTTTCTTTCCTGAGCACTTGGGCTAGTATCCCAAGAAGAGCAGGTAAATGGAAACATCTTCTGCAAAGGTTATTATCATTATTATTTTTAACAATTTAAACATCTTCTAATAAAATTGTTCTTATTTTGTTTACCCACATTTTAAACTCCATAAATTACAAAAAATAAAAGACGAAATCTCTAATAAGTGAGGCCAACCTACTAGAAAATGGGGAAGAGAGAGGTAGGATTGTCAAGACTTAAATTAATAAACAGCTTTTACTCAGTGAGAGTAATTCTTTTAGATCATGGCTTGTAAAAGCCAATCTAGAAAATGTACCTAGAAAAAAACATGGTGAAATTTTATAGTGATATTTCCACAATTTTCATCTTCCATAAATCTTGCATTTTCTTTAGGACCTTTTGAACACTCCTTGTTGAAATGTATTAAGAGTCCTTAATTTGTTATTTAAAGAAATGCTTTGTTCAGAAGTGTTCTCTTTGTTGGCTGCAGAACTACACCTGAAATCAAAACTTCCCAGTAAGGGGCTGAAATTTTTAACTTCTTTAGATGTTAAGATGTTAAGTTTCTTTCAGATACTCCATATATGTGGGTTTAAAACTATAAATGTCAGGAACCTAGCACACGGTAGGTGCTACATAAATGAAAATAATTATTAGTATTAGTGTTGATACACACTTCAAAATATAGGGGTGTTCTCCTAGATCATGGAGACATATACTGGTTCCCGGGCTGGTTGTCAAGTTAATAGTGAAGAAAGGACCAAGAAAATCTTCTTCTGACAAGTCCATGATTATCTTTCACTATGGTTTTGATGTTAAAGCATAACAGACAGTAATACCTGACTTTCCCTCCATGCACCTTTTTTCTTATGCTGTTTCATACACCTGGGTGCTAATAAGGAATATCGTTCTCTTTATTTTTGTTTTATGAAGTAATTTTATTGGAGATAAAGATCTTTTGGGTGTAAAAAATATAACATTAGAAAACTCTAGAGCAAGGATTTTGTCAAGTCCAAATCTTGGGGTCAAGTAGTCAATGGCATTGACTATAAAATGTTTCTGCTTTTCTTCCGTGCAAGATAACTATCCACATCTCACAATTTATGTTTCCCTCGTTGCCCTGCCTAAGATCTTTAAATAGAAATGATGGTTAAGAGCAGGAGTGAAAATAGATGGTTCTGTCATTTTGCAACTTTTTTATTTTAAGTAACACCCAGATTTCTTTGCCTCAGAGTTTTGCTATTTTTGACTTAAAGAAAAAGAGCACTCATGTCTACCATGTAATAGCCAGTTGCTACATGAGCACCATTTCATTCAATCCTAACCACCTTATGCAATAGTATCCTTATCCCCATTTTACAGTTAAAAAAATTGAGGCCCAGAAAGAGTAAGTGATACGCCCACAGTCAAACAACTGGTGAAAAGATGACTTGGGATTCAAACCCAGGCTTTTCTAACAGCAAAGCCCATTGTCTTATTGATTCCATATAACATTCTAAAAGGCAGGCTTACCCAAGCCAGAGAAAAGGAGTCAGATAAATTTACCAGAGCCAGAGTGGGGCTTGGACAAATTTTGTTGGGAGTAAGATTGGGTTTTATGACCTCAGGCTCCCTTTCTTTCTTTCTTAGGAGTTATTGCCAATGAATAATCATTAATATCTTTTGGAGGTCCTACTGATTTGAATATGTTTATAATCAAAAAAAAGGAAGAGGAGCAGGTAACACAAGCAAGAACCCGGAGTCCACTGAGCCATGTCTCGAACCAACCTAATTCCTAGAGGTTTATGGAGCACACTGTTGTCGAGAGTTTGGCAACCAGTTCAGCAGGTGCTTCATGCAGCAGGACTGACTCAAATTGTGGCTCAGGGACCTGGGTGGCCTGTGAGGCTGGGAGAAAGCACAGGAGTCGGGGCACCCAAGGACAAGTGGCTCAGGTGGGAAAGAAGAGGGCCTGCAGAGAGCTGCAGTAGAAGAAGGAAAGCCTACATTGAAGAACAGGAGTCAGGCATCTCAGCCCAGGACTTCTCTCATACAGCTGCCTTGTCTTCGGAACACAATACCATAAAACAATCCCCAGCAATCTGCACCCCCATCAATTTACCATCATCATAATAACTAATACATGTGGTGCTCACCTTCAGCAGGGACAAATATGAGCATTTAATGCATTAATGCGCTTAATACTTATAACAACCCTATAAAGTAGGTACGGTTATTAGCCTTACTTGACAGATGAGGAAACTAAGGTACAGAGAGACGAAGAGGATTGCCGAGGGTAACACAGCTGTTAAGTGGCAGAGCTGGGCTGGAACCCAGCAGTGTGACCCCAGTGTCACACAGAGCAGTGCCTGACCACATTACAGGGGGCTCTCATGGGCTTGTATTGCAGTGATTTTCTTTTTTGAAGCACTGTTGTTGTGATGGGTGATGCTCAGAAGAACCTTATGCCAGAAGGACATCACAGAATTGCCTGCAAAACTGTATAATCTTATGTGTCTATTTGGTAACCACTTTTGAGCACCTGCAATGAGCCAGCCAGTGTGCTAAGACCTTTAAGTGTATTATCTCATTTAATCTTTACAACAGTGGGAAATAGGTACAATAATGTCTTCATTTTTCAGATAAGAAGACTGATGTTCGGGAAAATTAAGTAACTTAACTTATAGCCACACAGCCTGGAAGAGGCAAACTCGAGCTTTGAACCCAAATTCCTAAGATGCCCAGAAATCATGTGGTTAAGCAATTGGTGCCATTTCTCTATTGCTTACCAAGTTTTTATTGAGAAATTATCCAACCTGAAAAAAATATACTGCTGAATAGATTAGTTAGTTTCCTTGCCTTCAAAGTATTTAAGTAGGTGCAGAGTGACCATTTATCTGGGATGTTAGACGAGTGATTGCATGGATCAGGTTGGAAAACTAGAAGAAACAATTTACAATGCAGCAGAAATAAGGACTTAATTTAATGCATTATCAACTTAAAACAACATGCCCCATGAGTGTGGGAGAATGGATGACACTAACTCACACTTCTGCTTTAGTTAGATACGTAGTTTTGACCATAATGTAATTTTCCTTTGAGTTTCAGCTATACATCAACATATGAAAAGAGAAGTTTGAGGGAAAGGAGAAGTTAAAAGAAATGTCTCCACTCTGTGGGAGGTGCCTGGGAGGGGTTCTAAACACCAAAATAAAGTTGCCCCAACCCTCAGCAGTGAGTTGTGGCTCCTTTCAGCGTAGCTGCACATACACAGGAAGGCATGCCCCAGTTTGTGCATTTATCACACTGAACCGAAGTGTTCTACCAAGCTCACTCTCTCCCCCTGTTAGACTGTGAACCGTTTGAAAGTAGAGACTGTGTCTTGTTTATTTTTACACTCCAACACCCAGGCCACTGTCTTAAGTGCAGGAGATGCTCTCGTTATTTGTTGAATGAACATGTCTCAAGAAACTCGCTAAAAGAGACTCACAGAAACCAAGGAATCAGGGGTCCATATTATAGTAACTTTTAATGTAGCAAAAATTTCCAGTGGGGTATTCATTTTTAGATGATCATGTTAAATATGTGTTTTAGAGTTATTTATTTTTGACGTTCAGGAGAGACTCAGGGTTGGCAGGGATATCTAGAAATTGAAGATTAAAGGAATAGTAGGGACAACAGGCTTTTTGGGATAGATATGTAGAATCTGAATGGAATGTAGAATGGAATGTTAAGTTTTGAAGTAAGTATTTAATTGAACTTCCTACCTGTGGTCTGCAATTTTTTGCTATTTTGTTATCAAGCATGCTTAATGCTTCTTGTGTTAGGAAACTTACTAATTTAACTTTCTCTTTTAAGTTATGCAGGAAACTGTCCCCCCGCCCCAAACTTCCACCTCCTGGGATGTCAATCTACGACAATGTTTTTCATATCTTTGAAGACAGTCCTCATTTGCTCTGCCTGTGTCTTTTCGGGCTAAAACCTAGTCAGTTCCCTCAACAATTTCCAGAGAGATGCTATCTTGTCACTATCTTTTGAACAGGCTCTGGTTTGTCTGCAGTTCTGAGGTTTCCTGAACTTTAGGTCGTTTTTCAGGTGCACCTGATACGCACAGAATTACAAGGGTTCGGTAGTATTTATTAAGTGCTTAGTATGTTCTAGATACTGCCCTAAGACATTTACATGGATTATTTTATTTAATCTCCCAATAACCTTAAGAAGTTGATAGTAGCATTATCCCCATTTGCCAGATGTAGAAAGTGAGGTAGAAAAACTTGCTTGAGGTCACATGGCTAGATTTGAACCTGGGCCCTTCAGCTCTGGAGCTCATGGTCACCTACTCGTTATGCTCCAATTAAGGTCAGAATATTACTTTCCTCACTTTAGACTTTATGCATCTATTTATAGAGCCTACAGTGACCTTAATTGTTTTTCACAGCCTACATCAAACTGTTGACTCATACAATTCTTTTTCCCCAAATCTTCACCGATACATCTTACAAATCTTAAGAAAAAACTTCTTAAAATTTTTTATCTTATTTAATTTTAATTTGCATTTCTTCGAATGCTGTTGAGGCAGTACATTTTTGTGTTTATTGAGTCTGAGCATTTCTCCTTCTGGGAATGCCTGGTTTATATTGTTTGCCCATTTAAAAAATTGAGAGTGTTTGTATGTTTCTTACTGATTCTAAAGAGTTTTTAAAAACATATTAAGGATATTAACCTTTAATTATATGATAATATGCTACAAATATTCACATATTTTAATTTGCAAGGTTTTTTTAATGTACCGAAGTTTAATTTTTATATGGTCAACTACCTTTGGTGTCGTGCAATGTCAGACTCTTATGCACTAAGCTTTACCAGTCTCATGATGATGAACAGTTATTCACTGGGAAATTTTAACAAACCTGACCCAGCATCTAAAACCCACCTATTGTGACAAGTAGTTGTATAGGTTTTGGTCTATAACGGGAAAAAGCAGACATATGCTATATATACATATATATATGTGTATATATATGTATATACATATATATATATAAATTAAATCATATGATTTTATGAAGTTATACGTATAGCTAGCTAAGTTGCCTGAGAAAATTGATTTAGATTCCAGAATTACTCAAAGGTACATAAGAACCAAAATAAAGATGGCATCTGAAAGGTTGTAGAAAGAGCTAAAATTGGGAATCAGGAGACCTGGATTCCACATCCACATTGCTAGTCAGGTATACTAGGCCTTGGATGTTTCATGGTCACACTGCCAGGTTTGCTCTTGGTTGAGTACCAAGAAGATTGGGGACAGAAAGCAGTAAATGTAGGGGTTGCTGAGAGAAGGTGCTGTCAGTTCACTGCAGTGAGAAGCTGGTGGCTACGGTAAGGGCTGAGAGAGAGAGATCATTCATAATTTCATCATCCTAGCCTAACTAACCACTACCAAGCCTGGAAGAAAGTTTCTACTTTATAAGCAATTTCTTGTTTTACAGAGTATCAGTTTCCTCAATGCATAATGACCTGAAATCCAAATGACATCCTCTTCTGAGTGAGCTGAGAACCATATAAGGCTACATTTGAATTAGGAAAGCACAAACTCATTTTGAACAGTTGGCTCTGGAGTAGTTTTACTGTAATTGTCTACAGAAGGAATGCTGTGCTGGCTGACCTCTCCCAATTTATCCCAATCTTAAGCTTTGAGTGACTGTGGCAGTTATTAATCTTTGATAGGCCTGAGGTAGAATATAAAATTTAAGAATCGAAAAGCATTTTAGCTATCAATTTAGCCCAACTTCCTAGTCCTAGCTCTGTGACTGTATCTTTTATCATTTTCAGTTATTTTAATTTTTTATTAAATAGACGTCTCTGTATTTCTCTAAAAGTATATATAGTCCAAATTTTAATATATAGTAGTGTCATGTGTTGTTCACTTATTAATGTTCCTAATTATTTTGAAAATTTCAAACCCACAGAGAAACAAGAAAATAGTATGACTACCCATGAACTCTTTACCTAGATTAATCAGTTGTTAACACCTGGCTGCATGTGCTTTATTGCTCCCTGTCTCTACATTTCTATATAAACACACACACATACTTTTATGCTCAAATATTTGGAGAATAAATGTTAGACATCATGCTATCTGATCCCTATATACTTTAACGTATATCTTCTGAGAATTACTTTCCAACTTGGTGTGCCATCTCGCCTTCCTGCCCATCATACGTGGGAGTTCCCGTTACCATCGTTGCCAAGTCTTGCTCTTCTTAATCGTTTTAAATTTTAGATATTGTAATGAGTGTGCAGAGATATTTCATTGTGATTTTAACATGCATTTCTCTGATGAATAATGATGTTTAACATGTTTTCGGAGCCTTTTTGGATAACCTCTTTAATGAAATTCCTCTTCCAGTCTTTTGCCCATTTAAAAAATAGATTGTTCGTATTTTTCTTATAGTCTGGATATGAGTTTCTCTCAGATAGATGTAAAACAGAAAGGCATTTCATTAAAATTATTTCATGTATTGGCTTAGTGTGTGAACTCAGCCATTTTTTTAAGAAAAGGAAATAATCTAGTGTTAGTCTGGATAGTTATTCTGCCTATGCAGAAAAGAGATAGTGTTCAAATTTAAACAATTTTTTTTTTTTTTTGGAATTGAAATAAAGGAAACACTCGGACAAGTCTCACAAGTATGTATTCTCTTTGTATAAATAGACTTCCTTTTGGGCAACTAGACCTTTATATGGAAACTCTTGGTATTTTAAAATAAACAGCAGGATCTGCTGGGAACTGGATGATAATTCTATTTTGTGGTAGTCATGACAAGGTGACTTCATGGATTCAATGATGAGAGGCAAAGAACCCTATTTCCTTCCTTTTTCAAAGCCCACTCAAAATCTACACAAGAAAGAGCAACTTTCTTGACCTAGTCAGAATGGTTAATTTATTTGTACAGCGGCAGTTGACATTAACCCAAACTGGAAACTTTTTCAGTAAGGGTTTTCCAAAAGCTACATCGACATGCATAGCAACATTTTGTATCCCAGGCCATTTTACAAGAGATTGTCACACAAGGCTGCTCTCTGAGTTTCTTCTTGACATTCTTATTCAGATAAAATCTAATTAGACCACAGGATGAGAGTCACTGCAGCTAGCATACCACCATTTACAGCCTCCATGTCTGCCGTTAACATAGCTATTGGATCATAGAGCTATGTGAGTCCAGCCTCAGGCATAAACTACTATTCAGTCTGAGTTGACACTTGAGATAGAATCTACTTGCTGTCTCCAGGTTTAAATAAACACAACAGGCAGAGTTGGGAATAGAAAATAAGCCCTAGAAAGCCAGCCTTAAGTGCACAAGAGGAGTAGAGATCCACACCATATTCCTCTGGTAGTGGCCCATAAGAGGCTTATGGGCTAATTATAGAAGTGTATACAGTTTATCTTAGAAAAAGTTTTTAAAGTACCAGCAGAATGGCAACCCCTTTCTCCCCTGAAGGATGCTTTACTAGCAGCCTTGTCACACAAAGCTAGGTGATTTACAAAGTCCTGCACCATTATAGAATAGTTTTAGAACACATTGTTACACAGCTCTTTTTGTTGTCATTATAGGGGAGTGTGTTCAACACCTGGAAACCCATGTGGGTTGTATTGTTAGAAGATGGAATTGAATTCTATAAGAAGAAAAGTGACAGCAGCCCCAAAGGAATGATTCCCTTGAAAGGAAGCACTCTGACTAGCCCTTGTCAGGACTTCGGCAAAAGGATGGTGAGTTGACATCATTAGCTGCGATGAACACCTTGCCAGGCACTGACCTTTGAGCCTGTGCATAGCCTATCATGTGAATGATGTTCCCTGGGGCAGTCCCTCTCACCACCACCTGCATTCCACTCCGGGCATTTGGGTGTCTCTTGGCCAAGCACTTATAGAACAAGGTGGGCTCAACAACTATGCTTCTTAAGGGGCCTCAGCCCCTTGAAATGAATTATCCCTAATGGAATGTGTTTTGATTTTTAGTTTGTGTTTAAGATCACTACAAAAAAACAGCAGGACCACTTCTTCCAGGCAGCCTTCCTGGAAGAGAGAGATGGCTGGGTTCGAGACATTAAGAAGGCCATTAAATGCATTGAAGGAGGCCAGAAGTTTGCGAGGAAATCCACCAGGAGATCCATTCGACTGCCAGAAACCATTGATTTAGGGTGACTTTCTCTGTTTGCTTCCTTCTGCCATCTTCCTTCCCCCACTCCCATCCCACCTTTGAGGAAATTTTATAACAGTTCTGGTGCTAAAGTTTGCTTTAGTCACCTCTGAAAGCTGTATCCACTCTTCCAGGTTGATATCGGCATTTGGTGTACTAAGATGTTTACCTGGATCTGAGGGTGTAATCATGCTTTTCCGAGACCTAGCAGTTGAGGAGAGGAGGCTAATGGAGTATACATTCTCTCATTTTGGGTAACCTTGGCAGAGGGAGAGAGAGAGAGAGAGAGAGAGAGAGAGAGAGAGCACGCAGCTCTCATATATAGAGACAGAGAGATAGAGATAAGTTATCATTTCATTTATGAAGTAATTGTAATAAGCTGGTATTGAAAGAAAGCTTCAGTATCTCTAGGTAGGCAGGAAATGGCAGGGGCTACGCATCCAAGTGTGTGAGGTTTCAAGTTCAAGAGCACACATTCACACAGTCAACACAGACCAACCAAGGTGAACACCCATTCTGGGTGGAAGTCATTTGTATCCTGGCCTGGTTTAATGTCCTCTGACGTTGGCTGCCTTGGAATTGCAGATGATGGCTGTTTTCTAAAGGGTTTTAGAAACTCACAGGTAAATTCAGCCTCTGATAGCAGTTGGGAATAGGCTTCCTTCCTTTCTGCATGTTTCACATCTTCTCCTATCGCATGGACCTTTTTCTCTGAGAGTCTCTTTACCCTTTGATAGTTTTGCTTGTATGCCGAGCATATCCTGAAACTGGAGCCCTGCCAAGAAAAATTCCATGTTGGTTGCTTAAAAGGTCCAACAAGGGCTCTTTTTACAAAATGAGGGGAGTCCCTGAGAGGAACTGAAGAAAAACTCCTTCTGCAAGCCTAACACAGACTTGGCATGTCACAAGAGTTTGAAAAAGTCTGCACATTGAGCTTGGTGAGACTGAGCACCTTCTCTCACCAGGAAAGATTTTGGGTAGAGACCCAAGAGGAGGTGCAGCTGATGGCTAGAGTTGTCAAGTGACCACATTTCTGGCTATGGCTGTCAGAGTTAAGTGAGAATGATGCTTGTGCTGGGTGGAGCCGCAGACTTCACGAAAGTGGCCTTCTGTTTGGTTGCTTGCAATATCTCTCTCTGATCAGGCTATCTTCAGTTTATTACTTCAAGGACAAAAATGAAAATTCATTGTTTCATCTTGTCTCATAATTTTTAGAATAAGAGATAAGTTTAGTCAAAACGTTCACTTTCTAGGAGGCGAACGCCTACACCAGATGGTCTCCTGAAACACACTTAAAAGAATGAGACATGAGAATTGAGGGACCTTAGAGATCTAGAATGCGTATGGAAAAATGGCCCTGAGAAACTTTAATCTTTGCCCCCTACCTGGGGGCAGCTCTATTTCGGGTACCAGGAGTTAAATCAACAAAGAGCTTAATGAATTTAAGAAATAATAAACATAGTTCTAGTACATTTTATTGAATGCTATCCAGGCCACAAAGGTATGCAAATTAAACGACTATGCCCTTTAACTACTTATAATTTGATGGAGAGATTAGGTATGGGGTCACCTGCAGGGTGTGGCGAGGAAAGCTTGCGCTCATGGCCAACCTCTCCAGGGTGGACTCTCTGAGAGGATTCACCATTCTGAAATGCTCCCCGCTCATCTGTCTGTTTCTATCTTTGTGCAGTGCTATGTATTTGTCCATGAAAGATACTGAAAAAGGAATAAGAGAACTAAACCTCGAGAAAGACAAGAAGATTTTTAATCACTGCTTCACAGGTAAAAGGCCTTTTGAGTCTGAAGTGGGGCCACTGGGGAAGGCAAGATGAAGTTCTCGCTCAGCCTAATGTGTGCGGTGGGGGTGTGGAGCATGGTGGGCGAAGCGTGGTGGGTGGATGGAGTCATAGGACGCAGACTGGTGAGCATGAAAATTGAACTTCCCCAGCATGGAAACAGAAAGAAGGGTAGATAAGAACTTTGCTGTCCAAGATATTGTTTTGGGAATTCTGGTTATATCAATCAAAAGATCATTTTTTTCTGCCCATAAATGTTATTATGTTAAAAAAGACACAGAATTGAATAAAATGATAAACAGGGATTAAGATGTAATGCAAGATTTAAGTAACAATACTAGGGATGTCTGAGGCTGCACAGGATCAGGCTTTAAGTGTTATGAGTTTAGGTAAATGGTGTAGTAGTTAAAAACATGTTCTTTGGAGCCTGACTGTCTTGATTCGAACCCTGGCTTTGCAACTTACTAGCTATAAAACCTCAGGCCAAAAAATTAGCCTTTCTTTGCTTCACTTTTATTTATAAAATAAGGATAACCATGCACATATATTTTATAGGCTTGCTATAATGTGCTTAGAACAGTGTTTGACATACACTAAGGACTATTGGTGCAAGTTCTCCATGTGGTTTATAATTAAGAGGTCACAAGTCTGACAGCCAATCAATTCTGTGAGTTCGGAAAGGAGAAAGTACTCAGAGACGAATAGGAGGTGGCGCCTAGGTTTGACCTTGAAAGATAAATAGAATTTCATTAAATATTTGTGAGAAGGAACGCTGATGAGAGGGCTGAGCAGAGAGGACAGTGAGGACAAAGTTATGGGCCAGAGATATGCAGAATATACACGCAGGAAAAGAACACGATCAGCGTGTTAGGGCTGCTGGTTCATTAGAGGGCAAAACAGGATGTGTAGTTTGGGACTAGGTTTGTCTAATGTCAGGCATGTCTTGATTATGGTGACAAGAGAGATCAAGGGAGAAAAACTGTGAGAAGAAACAACAGATGTAGAATTAATCAACAGGTAATGCATGGAAACTGTCCAGGACCAGGCCAGGAAGGTGGAGAGGTAGAGGGTGTGATCTCAGCTAACAGGGTAGTGTCCCATGGGAATTCAGCATCAGAGAGTTAAGGTAGAATGGCCATTAACATCAGAAAAGATTGGGCTAAGATTTGGGGTAAAGATACCAAGCCTGGGCAATGGTAAGGGAAACCCAACAAGAGCAAGGCAGAGCCTTAATTCTAGCAGGACTGAGGTCACCAAGACAGAGCCTGGGACAAAGGGAACATGGTGGAGACAGGGATGGGGTTCCCTATGCAGATCTGGACACAAGGTCCAGGCCAGACTTATTTCCTGTGCAATGTGTTACTGAGTCCCAGAATTTTGGGCTAGAACTTCTTCAGTCCTCCCCAATGAAGGCCAGAATGGGTTCTAGAAATCAGGCGAGATCCAGCCTTCATGTAGGATCAGGTGGTGTCAGCAGAGACACATGTCTGTCTACAGCAGAGACTGGGACCTGGGTACTGCTGACATGTGATGGAGGACTTTGAATGTTAGGTGATAAGGAAACTAGACTGAAGTTGCCTTTCAAGCTTCAGCATGCCTGGCTGAACAAGCATGGAGTCTGGGGTTAGAACACTAAAGCGAAGTTCCATTGCAGGCAGAACACAGGCCTAAGATTACTTAAGTTCTCTGAGCCTTAATTTTCTCATCCTGAAAATGAGATCTGCAATTACTGCCTTACCTCTTTTACAAGGTCTTTGCGAGGATTAAAAGCAGAAATACAATATTAATTAGTTTATCATTCTAGAGAAAGAAAAGTAGGCAAAGCCTTTCATATATGAAATTCATGAAGACTCACTCACCAACCGCTTTCACTCCTGTTTCAAGGATGGCTCATCTTACTACTGTCTCAGATGACCTGGGACTTGAGGCCTGTTATGTTGCCTCCCTGGTTGGCTACGTTTGTAAAGAAAATGTTGTTTTTAATACACAGCTTTTCTGTGGCCTGCTAATAATCCAACTGAGGGGTCAATTTTATTTTATTCTCTTTTTAAATCTCTCTTGAGGCAGAATGTTGATTAAATGACTTCTCAAGGTTCCTGCTAGACCCTGCAAAAAAGATGTGACCTTCAGTGCAAGTGTTATCAACAAATTTTAATTTAGGACATACGTATCTGACCGTATTATTTCCTGCCTAGAAGTTTGCAGTGGCTCCCCATTGTCAGAATTCTTGATGTGCCCATTAAAGCTCTCCCGGCTCACTCTGCGCCTTCCTTTCTCTCTTGTCTCTTCTTGCCTTCTTGTCACCGACTCCTCCCCCTTAGCCCCAAAATGGGCTGTTTCATGCCTGTGTACATCTGTTCAGACTGCAGCTCCCCTCAGCCTGTGCTGGTTTCTCTCAGCCTCTGCCTCATGTGCTTGGCAAAAATCTACTCATTTTAAAGGCCCAGTGTCACTTCCTCTATAAAGCTTTTCCTGTCAGTGCATCCAGAGTTCCCTTCCCCCATCCACCCCTTCCATACCTTCCTGCAGGTAGCTCCACGGTATTGACCCATAGTATAGCAGTTGTGATAGCAATTGCTTATCACCCATCTCTCCTTTTTAGATTCCCTGAGTGAGTCTCCCCAATACCCATCGCAGCACCTAGTAGGTGCTAAATAAATGTTTGTTAATGAAGCAAATGAGTGGAATAGTAAAAACTGTTTCTTTGATGCATATAGATTTTTCTTCCCCTCAAGACTTAACATGGTTCATTTTGTTTCTAGGTATCTATCCCATTGATTTTGCTTTTTTCTTCTTGGATAACAGGGAAAAGATAAGACAAGTCAGACACGCGAGTGCTCTGGAGCTTTCCAGAGGTGGCTGTCAGTGATTCGTTCTTTGATTAAGCGCGTTAACCTTCTTTCTGATGGTCCCATCCAGGTAACTGTGTCATCGACTGGCTGCTTTCCAACCAGTCTGTTCGGAATCGCCAGGAAGGCCTCATGATCGCCTCCTCACTGCTGAACGAAGGCTACCTGCAACCTGCTGGAGACCTGTCCAAGAACGCAGTGGATGGAACTGCCGAAAACCCTTTCCTGGACAACCCTGATGCCTTCTACTATTTTGTAAGTGAGAAAAGCTACCTATCTACTCTTTCTGCAATGGGCAGATTCTAGGGGCTGATTTCAGTTCATATCTACGTATGCTAAAGAAAAGCCCAGCCCTACGGAGAGCTGTTGCATGTTTCAGACTTGACAGCTGTCCCCCCTCCTCAATGTCTGCCACATTTAAGTGAATCAATTTAAAGGAAAACATTGTTTTCTTGAATAGTTTTCTTTAAATGGACTTTTAAAAACTTTACTATATCTATTCTTATAAGCAGTAATTCAGTTATAAAAATCTGTTAGGCCGTCACACATGCCAGGCACTCTAAAAAATGAAGGAGATACAGCAGTTAACAAAACAAAACAAACAGAAAAACCAAAAGAAAAACAAATAAACAAAACAACAACTGGTAGAAATTGCATCCTTTATGGAGCTTTCTTTCTAGAGGGAGATCCATGATATCACGATATGCTGGTTGTAGTTTTCCAAATATACATTAAAATACATGACTTTTCATACAGAATGTTTTCATCTACATCACCTCTCTCAATTGTCTTGTGTACCTCCCATGGTATGCTTACCACAGACTAGGAAACACTATGTTACGCAACAATCTTGGGCCATGTGAGAAATCCCGCAATAGATTTCTAGGGGAATTTTGGCAGTTTTGTTTCTATTTAGTGTCAGAGCACAAAAGTTAGCTACTTAAGAGAACAAACCTTTTTAAAAAAATGATGTGGATATCCCAGAGAGAGTTTCATTTCATTTGGGGGGAAGTTTTTCTGTCAGTATTTTAATATGCTTGTTTGTAGCTATTTAAATGTGGGATTCTAAAAATACCCATCACAGTGGCTCCTCTTCCTCTGTACGATTCATTGCTTGCTTATAGCTGAGCAAGTCTCAGTCCCCTCCTGACCTCAGAGAATGAGGATGGACACATGCTCTTGATCTTCTCAAAGAAGAAGGGGCTGAGTGGCAGAGGTCATAACTGAGCTTGTGTTGTGCAGTGTCTTAGAAGTTAGCTAACTCTACTTTCAAGAATGTGGCCTTGAAGTCCCAAGAGAAGGAAGGCTCTGAAGAAAGAAATGTGTTCACCTAGACTTAGAATGTACCTTGGGGAACCCAAGAAAATGAAAGGATACTGACAAGATCACATGAGAAGAAACAAGAGAGGACGAGCATCTAGAAACAAGATAAAAGGGGAGGGGAAACGAGCTAACCAAGGACAGCCTTTAAGGTTCAGGTTGGGATATGAACCTCGGGGGAGGAAAAGAAGGAGCCTACCCTGGTGGCTGGAGGGTAGAGGGAGATGGAGATGGTAAAATAGCAATATGCCTAAGACTCATAAAATAAACTTGCCATTTCTTTCCTCATAGCCAGACAGTGGGTTCTTCTGTGAAGAGAATTCCAGTGATGAAGACATTATTCTGAAAGAAGAATTCAGAGGCGTCATTATCAAGCAGGGATGTCTGCTGAAGCAGGTGAGTGGCCACCGCTCTTCCATTTTTACCTTTTCCCCTTATCAGCTTCTTTTTATTTCTAAATCACAAATGGCATTTCATTTGGCCAATAGTCAACTAGCAAATGAAACCTACAGAGAAAAAGATAGACAACTAGTTAAGTAAATGATCAAAGTGGCATTCGGTCAAAAGGACTGAAGCAGACAGGGCAGAAGATCCACTTTGAAAAAGAGAAATTTCTCTTTTATCAATATCATGGGGAAAATAGATGTTTCAAGAAAAATATTGACCTTTTAATTAGGAGGAGGAAATCAATTGGCTAAAAGATGCCATCCAAAAGACAACGATATTTCATAATAAAAATACTTCCATCTGCCTATTCCTCCTCCCTACAAAGTAACTGGGAAACAGGAATAGGCCACAGCTAGACAAGGAACATTATATACTGTTGAGAACAAGGAAGTACCATTCCAGACTGCGGGTAGGACATGGTTAGACTAAACCTAGTGCATGCCTGAGGCCAACTCTGAAGAAGCATCAGCAAAGGGCAAATCCAGTTAGAAGGCATGAACTCAGTCCTGGGGAGAAGTTGTGTGCAGTTACCAGGTGTCCACAGGTACAGGCCACTGTCAGTCTGGGAGGCAAAGAGCTGAAGAGCTATAGTTAGTGACCATGGAAGAGGTAAGAGAATATAAGGGCTGAGGCTGAGTGAGGAAGTTAGGGCCAGCACCTAATAGAGGAAGAAGCAGCAGAAAGACATGAGGATATTTAGGGAGAAACAAACTGATACCAGCACATAGGGTCACAGAAACCAAACTACTTTATGAGGCCAAAGTTTTGCCTTCCTGGTTGTGCTGTGAGCCATCTTAAAGGCACTGCTCAGTATATAACAGAGAGAACTGGGGTGCCGTAAGGAGATTTTTGTGCTCTGATGTAGACCCCATGGGACTGAGAGATTTGACTTATCTCATCATGGAACCCTGAACTTTCAGGGCAAGAGGGGAGAATGAACTTGAGCATGTATTTACACTTGAAAAGAAGGAAATTGGGTTAATTGAGATTAGTTATAGAAATGGATTTTGAATTTTACTAGGGGAAGTGGGCATTAATGTGGAAAATTTACCATAACATCAGGTTTTCAGAGAATAGGGTCCTAAGACATAATACAGTAAGAATCTAGAAAGAATTCACAGACTATTCTAATGACTTTTATAACAAGGTAACCACTGACTAGATTAAAAGAAAAGCATAAGAGCAGGCCAGACTTGTGTAGGGAAGGCTCTGGCAGTTGCCCATGGGCAGAGTTTGCCCATCGCTGGCTTCCATATTGGTTTTGCCAAACATTCTTACGTTTCTGCTGGAAGGTGGCTGTGAAGAGTAACTTGGGAAGGAATTTTATTATTTTTTTATGTTATTAATTCTTTCTGTAATTCTATATTATCATTCATTAATTACTCTTTTAGAATTAGTTGATCTGACAAGCCCTAGTCTAGAGTGGACCCTGAGAAATCGAACATGAAAGTTGAAAAGGGGTAAACAAAATCTGGACTGGAACGGAGTCATTCATATCTGGGCAAAGAACCCCAGAGGAGACCCTGGCTGGTCTAAAATTGACTGAGGGTAATGGGTGCCTAAGCGTGTACTGAAGAAGATGAGGGCCAAAAGAGCCTTGCTTCCCTGTTTTCCTTTGCCTTCTTCTACTCGTCAATAGCTACAATTCAGCCTTAGCTAGTGCAGTTGGTGCACATTTTCCTCCTCCAGGGATCTGTTAAAATTGCACTCCAGCCCAATTAAATCGGAGTCATTGGGTTTTTCAGTTCCCCAAGCAATTCTGATGTGTGGCTAAGGTTGAGAACCACAGAGCCTTTTTCTTAAAAGCTAATTTATCCTATTATCGAAACATCACTGTTTAAATAGTCATCCTTACAAACCTCCTTTAAGCATAAAGTAAACAGAAATCTATGTGTGTTCAGGAATTTTGTTCTTTTAGAATATTCTTTTATCTCCTTTTTGCGGGGTGAGGGAGGGAACAAAAACCTCTTCTGTTTGAATCGACAGCCCCCTTTAATGTTTCCAGTCTCTTAGCTCAGTGGTTTATAACCCTGTTTCATATCAGAGTCATGTGAGGGAATTTAACTAAATGCCCTCTTTAGGTGCCATGAAAACTAAACCACCCTTGTGTCTCCCTCTGGGAGTTAGCCAGGGTTAACCTGAGAAGAAGGCTAATCATGAAAAAGGACAACTATATTTCACACCTCACAAGTGGGAAGTAGCTATGTCCAAGTGGAGGTCGGTCCTCTCCCCTCCACCCTTCTTCTCTCCTCTTCTCCCAACCCAGAGGAAATAATTCTACTTGGAAGACGTAGCAAGTGCGAGGATACGTGACTATATTCAATATAATCTTTTTTAATATAACTATTCTGTTATGATAATGAATACAATATTTAGTTTTTCAACCACATATAGATTCTTTGGTGGGGAGGGACAATGTGCTATATGTGTTTTCTCATATCTGCTGCAGAGATCAGCATTCTTCTTGGTCTATAATAGGCAATAAACATTTGTAGAGTGAATTAAATCAAATACAGGTAAATGACTTTGACAGATCAGCATTAATTCTTGTAAATCCTGGGCATGTATGCATTCCTTGAGATCCTTCAGGAAATACTTGTTAAATGAGAGATGGCCAGACACTTCTTACTAACATCATACTCTTCAATGCATCACATTGTGATGTCATATTAAAGGGAAAATGGTGGTTAGCCAGGACTGCCTAATTTCACATCCTCCTAGTACCTTCCTCTTCCACTGACTCATGAGAACTTGGTATTCACTCAATAATTGCTTAAAAGAACATGCCAAGTATATCTGTAGGTCAAGAGGAAGTGGCTGTGGGGCAGAAACATTTTATGGGAAACATTAAGGCAAAGAACAGGAATTTATAAAAAGAATTTTAGAAGTCGATACTCTGCAAAAGCTATCTGGATATGATATTGCAGGATGAAATATTCTCTCTTCTCACATATGACTCTATAGAATTTCTGGCTCCATCCTTCTGGCCAGTAAAAGGCCCTTTAGAAATGAGCTCCTTGACCAAATGCTCAGCCAAATAACTTAGACCCATTGTTGAAAGCTCTCTTTAAACTCCTCCGACCTGGCATTATGAAGGAGGCACTGTTTGCTGAAATCATAAATGTTTCATATCCTCCTACACAAGCACAATGAAAAATATTGGAAAATTCATATATGTGTCTGTCAATATGTGGTGTTTTAGAAACAACAATATTCTTCATGTTGGCAGGATAGAAAGCGTATATCTTTTACATTTTTTTTTGGTTTCTGGAGTTATTCGTTATTTGAATTTTCTGTGGGAAATCTTAGAATCAGGTTTACCATAACATTTTAAAAAACTAGTTGAAATAACTGGGTAATTCAAGGTAATTACAAGCAGATATAAAGCAGCTTCCATGTTCCAGGCACAGTGCTGGGCATTGGTGGAGCAAAGACAAACGAGACAAAAATCCTGCCCTCAAAACCCACAGTCTAGACAGTGTCAGTATTTAATTCTATTGGAAAAGGCCAAATTCTATTTTTCTTTTTTATTGTGTCTGTCACAGCAACTATTTTTTTCCCATTTCCTTTGCTGTTACCTGCTGTTCGTCCTTGTCAATTTTATGCCTGAATAATTGAAATCATTTTCTAATGCTCTCTTTTTTACCTTATTATCTTCCCCCTGGCTTATCTTTAACTTAGCCAGCTGGTCCATGCAGTTTGATGTCACCCCATTAATCTTTCTAAAATGTGACCGTAATCTCCTCCTTTCCAACTCAAAAGCTATCAGCAACACCCCCACCTTTTATTTTTACTACATCCCTTCTCCTTTTCCATTATTCCTCATGAACCCTGCCTTCTTTTCAGACTGATCTTATTCATCAATGTCTGAATATGCCTTGTGCGTTCTCATTGATGCTTTTTTGTTGTCAATGGTCTTCTCACTTGGCCTCTTTCTCATTCATCTAACTCCTGTGTGTACCACAGGGATAAGTGCAGGTCTTTATAAAGATTTCCTTGACATCCAAATCCACAATTACATATCCCTTGTTTCACTCCTTTGAAATCCACTATCTATACCAATTATTTGATTTGAATATTTGCTATTGTAAATTTCCAAATAGGTTATAAACTCTTAGAAGAGTAGGGCATATCTTAAATCTCTCTATAGATAGCCTCCAGATTACCTAACATAGTACATTGTATGTAGTACTGTCTTATGATATCAAGTTGGAAGATAACCTTGGAAATAATTTTATTGATTGATTGATTAATTGATTGGAAATAATTTAGTCCATAATTTAATAACATCTGAATTGTTCATTAGCCCTTGTGCTGTCTCCCTGACAAAGATCTGGGTTAGAGCCTGGTTCTCCTAAAGTTAGTGTTTCAGCTTTTTTTCTTTTTTCAATTCAGTAAAGACTTATTATGTAAGTGCTGCTAAGAACTCATCATTCCTTTTCTTATGTTGATCCTGGATATAGGGGCATAGGAGGAAAAACTGGAAAGTGAGGAAGTTCATCCTGAGAGAAGACCCTGCATACCTGCATTACTATGACCCTGCTGGGGTAAGATCCTGCGGCCGATAAATCCATTCCACTGAAAGCCTTTACTGCACGCACCGGTTCTTGGGGCTTCCCATTTCCGATTCTGCTATGTTGATATCCTCCTTCTTGTTCTCCCACCTTCCTTTACCTTTTCCTACCCCCTCTTATTACAAAAATTTGAGATCTTAGGTTTTGAGGCCAGCATAAGCTGAGAAATGGAAGAAAATATCACTATATTGTTATTTATTTAGTCAGCTCAACACATTTTTGTTGTTTCTCCCAATCTGGTATTTTCAGAGGAACTCGGCCAGTGCAATACTTTACTTTTGGTTTAATACACAAAAAAGTGATCCTTTCTCTTCTAGGACAACTTGGATGAAAGCATTATTTAAGTCTAGCCATTTGGGCTGTTTAATATTCAGAAGAAGGCTTTTACCTCAGTAAAATAAGCCAACTCTAACGCATTGGGTTGGGCCCTCAGCCTCTGCTTGCAGTTCAGGGCTTTTTGATTCCTTCTCATGAGGGTTATATTGTGGCGTCAGTTGCATAGGGCCAAAGAGCTCTGAAAACATGCAGCTCTTTTCTTGTGGGATGTGGTGGTGATTCAGAGTCTCCACCTCTCCTCCAGATATGAAGTTCAGATTGACCTGTTTCTCCTCATCCTGCCTCCCTGGGTAAAGTGGGACCGGGGGTGGGGTGGAAGACCTGGAAGAAATTTTCTTTAATCTTCTTCTGTTTTTATCTATTTGGGAGTCTGTGTAGCTTTCGTACCAATAGAATATGGTATAGCCCTACATTATATTTTGGAAACATAACAAAGGACTCTTCTCTCCTATAGGGGGAAGATCCCCTGGGAGCAATTCACTTGAGAGGCTGTGTAGTGACTTCAGTGGAGAGCAACCCGGATGGTAAGAATGAATTTTTGTTTGAGAGAGAAGTGGTCACTCAAACTCCCTCCCCACACCTGGGCATCCTGAGCCTACAGCAATCACTTGCTCAATTTTTCAGGCATAAGCATGGATGAATTTCTGTCTGAACACCTGGGAGAAACCAAGAGCTGTTCTCTCCCAACTGCTGCCCTTGCTTTCTAGGCCTTGGGGAGTTAGAGTGGTTTTGTGAATGCTTCGATAAATCTTTGATCAATGCTGAGAAGAGTCCTTCACCTCAGAACTGGTTTAAATAGAGAGAATTGTTACCTCCTGATGCCTGTAATTGAGCCACGACATTTCTTAATGGGGGCCTTTTACAGACCAGGAAATCTCCCACAACAAAAGGGACATTTGTACAATGAGGCAGTGTGGTGAGTGGAAGGTGCACCTGGGTTATAGTTAGGTCTGTGCTAGTGATTTAGCAGCACAGATGACCTTCATGTCACAGATTAGAAGTCTATGATTTGGTGCATAAAATAACCATATTGGTGTAGATTGACTTTGCAGGTGCAAGGATGAGTGATATCACTGTGGAGATGTGGGTTAGACAACCAAACACTTGTTTCGCCTTGTTATTTGGGGATTATGATGTTATACTCACAGGCAAACACTACAGCTGCAAAAGCTTAGATTTTTACTACCCCTAGATCAGCTCACTCCCTTCTCCCCATATTATGTTTTAGTTTGGGGGTAGACTATACTGGTGGTACTAGTTATGGGTCTGATTATTTATTTGTTTGTTTATTTATTTATTTATTTATAAATTTAAAAAATAGACTAGGGTCATATCTTGGTTTATATTATGAGCAGAGGAAAGATACTCATTAAACACTATTGGTATGCAAAAGTGAGAAGTTTAATTTGTTTGTAAACCGTAAAAGAAAATGTTTCTCCTTGAGTGTTTCATGTGTTTCTTAAACGTTTCTTACACACACACATGACCATACTATGTACCTATCTATATAAATACTATATGTAATTATAAATTGAATATATATGATCCTACAACAATAGTAAGTTTGAAAACCACCTTTTTAATTTTCTTAGAACATTCAAAAAATAGAAATTTCATTCATTACAGAAGGACGATGAATGAGGTGGACTTTCTGGTGCCCATGTCTACTGTCATTCACTTCCTCTTTCAACAGGCAAGAAGAGTGAAGAAGAGAACCTCTTTGAGATCATTACGGCTCATGAAGTTCATTATTTCTTGCAAGCGGCCACCCCCAAGGAGCGCACTGAGTGGATCAAAGCCATCCAGGTGGCCTCCCGGACTGGGAAGTGAGGACACACCTGCAGCTCATCCTCACTCTCCTGAGGGAATGCCATGGATAAGCTCGGTCCAAGATCTGTTTATTTCTGGTGACAGAGCAAAGAAAGAGCCCCGGGGTGGGAAATTTTCATCTCGGGGGTTTTGAATGTAATTAAACACACGCCGCGTGATGTTCACCTGTATCAACCACATGGCTCACTGCAGTCTCTCTGCCACTCTCCATGTCCCCTGGGTACACTGCTTAATCTCTCCAGGCCTCAGGTTCCTCTTCTGGAAAACGAAGTGAGTTCCATGAGGTTCTCCCTCGCTTAAACACAAAGCCCTGTGATTGTAATATCCATGGAAGTGAAAGTGTCTCTAGTCATCCAGCTGGTGTCTCTTCTTGGCTAAGTCTTGGCCTTCAGACCCTGAGACGACTCTTCCCTTCAAAACTGTTCCCAGTCTGTACTACGAGGACTAGGCATTTGCCTCTCTTGTTCTCTTTCAGCACTTTCCCTTGCTCTTGGCTACAAGGTCATGTATCAAAATGAAGGAGACCTCTCTTCTTCCTTTCTCCCTCTACCCAGAAACTTCCTGAGAGGCAATGCTGCAGTGGGGGCTCTTATGTTGAAGTCTTCTTTCACTAACTATAGCCTGAAAAGTTATGTCTTCTGAGAAAAAGAGCTAAGAAAGTCAGGAGTAGCCGAGGGTCTTTCATGCCTTGAAGACACCCAGTGAAGGCATATTCCACTCCCACTTGATGCTGATCTGAGAACAGTCTATCTTTGTCCCTTTCCGGAACATTTCTCTATCATGTACGATAATCAGGACGGGGAACTCGAAATCTTTGAGATAGTTCCATTTGAGTGTTTGCAGAAAAAAGTGGCCATCCAGGTTCTCTTAATGAGTTCTCTCCATGGGTGAGGGGCCTGGGCAGCTGCCTGGCTAACGTGCCCCCCAAACTCCAGTTCCAGAGGGCACAGGGGCTACACCACAGGTGGGCAGATGGGATGATGAGTTTATACAAAGATAGCACTGAAAGAACTCAAGTCTAGCAGAGCAAGTAGAGGTGGCCATCAACAGCATTCAGTGCCTTCCATCCTCCAGTCGATGATACTGTGGCTGTGCCTGAGCTTTAAGCATAAACTGAAGCAACTTTTGCTAGACCTCCGAAGAGCCTCGCAAACCCATTATCAACCAGAGTTATCTGACCTAGATTCTAACTGGGTACCTGTTCCCAGTTTTTGACTGTGTCCTCTAATAAATGATTCCAATCCAAAATCGAGAAAGAAAGCGGGTATGTGGGCGAAAGTTTATTTTCCAATTTCAGATTTTTAATTTTAAGGCCCCAGTGAGTAAAAAGGAGTAGAAAATTCTTCCCAATTTTACCTACTCCTCTCTCTCCCTACACTAATTCCACACAATATCCACAGGGCTATTCCTATTCCCAGACTGTTTGATCAAAGCCCTACCTTTTCTCTGGTTCTTTAGTAAACTGTCTTCTTAGAATATACACAGTAGTTTTTCTACATTCAATGTTAAAAGTATTTATTAATATGGAGTCCACTTTATATTTGAAATAAACATGACTGTGTTTAGTGTCTTTTTGGTGTGATGACTCTGATGTTTTGTCTCCCATAAATAATTCTCCTTTTACACCACCTACTTTCATGTACTGAGGATAACACCATTTCTAATCTCTCGAGTCATCCCAATGACTCTATGATTTTTTTTGTTTAATAAAGTTAGTCTATTCTAGGGAATAATAAAAATACGGGGGAAATAAAGATAAGGCTGTCCATATATCTTCCTATTCCTTAAATCTATATCTCTAATTTTTAATTTATGGGACCTTGACTATAGTGTTCAGCCAAGTAAAAGAATTCATAAATGACCATTAACTATTAAGGATATGGAAAACTATTTACATTAGGAGAAAATAAATTTCCTACTGAAGGGCTACTATTGTGGTTGAGCAGGATATGCACTGAGCAACTCCAGGGGTCACTATTTACATATAGCATAGGTGACTATCATTCCTTGGGATTTTCATTACATGATCTGCATATTTGTACATACTGGTCTGCAGAGAATTCATAGCATCATTATGGCTTCCTGGTGGGATGAAGGTGTCACTTTTCAAAGTGGATATTTAGAGTACAGGTATAGATGTTATATCTTTGGCTTAGAAATCATGCTCAGGCCTTTTTGGGCATAGTCATAGGTAAGTCTACATGTGTCTGAGCTCCAGAGTGGCAGACATTTCCTTCAGTGACAACGTGTGATAAGGAATGTATAAACTGTCAATTCTATTCAAAGAATATTCAAAGCCAAAAAGAGGCTGCTAGGCATTTACCCAGGATTTCAATTTAGATTGGGGGAAAAATAAATTGTAAAATATTCAGTTGCGGAAGAATTAAGAAAGTATACAAAAAGGAGAAAAATGTGTTCTTGCATCACATGACTGACAGCCAGTCAGAAAAATAAAGCACTCAATCTGAAAACTCTAACACTTTTTTGGGAAAAAAATAAGAGGCATTGTAAGGTGAGACTCTCACATGCAACTGGAGAATACAATACTGATGTTAGGAAAGATGTTAAGTGTCTCTTGTAGTCACAAGTGGACACAGACACACATACTATGGGTAAGATTCTACCAGCAGAGGATGACTTTCAAAATCAGAATGAGGAACTTGCTTAGATTAGAATAACGAACCGCTTCCTGGTGCTTCTTGGTAGACATTTGAGAGAGCTAAACAGAGCATCCACATCATTTCCTTTGGATTTCGTGTAAGCCTATTATAGACAAAACCCTCCCCTCTATCACCTCACATCAGCCTTCAGGCAAAAAAAAAACCATAGAAGAAAATTCATGAGTTCAGGTTCCATTTTGTGTTCTTTGAATAAGGAGTTTCAAAACTGAGTAGGGTGGATGAGGAGATGTTGGAGAGGAAAGGGTAGGGGAAAGAGAAGAAACATTAGGAGAAGCTTGCTTAAAAAAATAAACCGAATGTGTAATGATAGTCCTCAGTGATTTTGGCTCAGTTTCAGGGAAGAGGGAAGATAAAATATAGACGTCACTGGAGGAGAGAAACGAAGGTGGGAGGAGAGTGTTTATGATGCCACATTTGCTACTTGACTTAGTTTGAGCTGAATTAAGTTTCAAAGGAAAAGTGCGCACAGGTGTTTATGGGGAGGTCATGTGATACTGTGGGAAGTGCAGTGGTCCTGGAGCCGGAGACCTGTGTTTCAATGCCCAGCCTGTGATTTACTGCATTTGCAACATGTAGGAGTATCTCTCCTTTATATCTAAAATGAGAATAATAATGTATCCCTCACAGGGCTCTTATTAGAACTAAACGAAATACTATCTGTAAGTCACCTGGCATGTGTGGGCACTCAACAAATCCCAGTTATCGTTCTTCTGACGCCTCTGTCTTAGAAACCATTTGTGGTAATCCAGGTTTTAAGGGCTCTGTGGCAGGGGGTTCAACTTTGGTCTCTGTCAGAATGGCCTGTGGAATTCTTTCACCGAACATGGGCCTCTACTTCAGGGCCCCTGATTTCATCAATGTGCCGTGGGATCTTTATGTCTGCACTTCTACTTTTTTTTAAAAAAAATAGTTGAGTACTTTTTATCAACATTAAAATTAAAAACTACTAATAAACTGCTTGCATCCCCACTGCCTACAGTTTAGACAATGAAGTAATAGCTTAGCATTTAAGGCTCTTTATAAACCGGTCCCCAACTGCCTTTCCTAACTGTTTTCCTTCTTGCTCACCTGCTACTCCAGACATACACCCATCTCACTGGTCCTTGGGAAGACCAGTACGTTTCTGGAACCTGCCCTTGCTCATGCATCGCTTCCTTAGCTCTCCGCTCTCTCTTTGCAATTCTCTCTATTTTCATGGCAGACTTTATGCCTCTAAATTTCTCTATCATTTATTTAGCAATAGCCACATACTATGTTGATTGAAGTTATCGACCAGGCTTTCTGTTTTAGGGCTTGTGTTCTTTACAGTCAGAAAAGTGTCTGTGTTTTACAATTTTTCAATCCCTCCTGACATCTAGGTCAGTGCTTGCACATAGTACGTGCTCTATAAATAGCTGTTAGTTGAGTAATGCAAATGAAGGAATTACTAGTCATAGACAAAAGGTTCCATATACATTGACCTGAGCTTAGGGAAAGCACTGCAGCCGTAAGAGCAAACAATTCCTATTGGCTACCACCTTTTTAAGTACTCTGCTGATATAAACTCAGTTAAAGTTCACAACGACCTTAGGAGATTTATACAATATTATTGTTATTTTGTGGATGAAGAAATTGTGGCACAGAGAGGTAAAGTGATTTGTCAAAGGTCACGCAACTAGGACTTGTCAAACTCAGGATTCTAGCCCAGTCTGGCTGGCCCCAAAGTTCATGCTCTCCTACCCCACTTTATATCTCCCCTTCATAATAAGAGATGAGTTTATGTGCCGACTATGAGTGCCAGTAACTTTGTTACATACCAGAAATTTTTCACTTAATTTCTACAACAATCATTCCAGGCAGCTTCATCCCCATTTTTCAAATGAAGAAAATGAAGTTAAGAATATTACCTAAGAGTCCTGAGCCAGTAGCCTAAGGAAATTCAAGCCCAGATCTGCCTGGCTTCTAAATCATCATATGCTTAAGTGCTGAGCTCTGTCCTGGATATATTCGGTTCTTACCACCTTTTGGCTATCTATCTTGTTGCCATGGGAACATCCTGTTTACTACACCCACTACTCAAGCCATATCAACTGCAGCAACATTTCCTATTAGGCCACAGCCAGCTACCATACTTGGCTCTAGGCCTTTCTTTGGTTAAAGGGAAACCTCTATGGTTAGATACAGCTATGGAAAGAGCTCTGCCCTGCTGATATTTGTTTTGAGGCTTCTGAAAACTTTATTCTCTAACATTATATGTTCCAAAGCATTTTCCTTATCTGATTAGTGTGTGTCTATATATATGTGTGTGTACTTGTATATGTACTTAAAACTTTTACTGATATCACTGGGTGCATGCACAGGAAAAAAGTGTATGTGATCAAAGGTCATGCTTTGTCAATAATAAGAAAATAAACAACATCATAAAGTGGGGGGGTACTTGACTGAAGAAGATGTAAGGATGGCAAATAAGCACATGAAAAGATGTTCAACATCGTTAGTCATTAGGGAAATATTTACTACTTGTTGAAAAGATACTATTTTGAATATAGATACTACTTGTTGAAAAGATACTATTTTGAATAAAAGATACTATTAAAAGTAATTTTATCTGTTTCTTTTTACTATTTAAAATGACTATTAGAAACTTTAAAATATGCATGAGTTTGCATTTGTGGCTGGCATTATGTTTTTATTGGATAATGTGGTTCTAGATAGTAGTTTCTTTATCAGTCTGGATGGTTTCCAAAGTGAGGATGTGAAAACTATGGAGCAGATCTGATACTCAACCCACAATGGATGTGAAATGTGAGCAAGAAGTAAATGTTTGCTGTTTTAAGCCATTAGGGTTTGGAGTTACTTGTTATTGCAGCATCAATCCTTAGCTCTCTTGATGGGGTTAACTTGGAAGAGGAAAAGCATCAGAGGTAAATTTTCTGATTATCTTATCGTCTGAAATCTCCATCAATATCTATTTTTCTTCTTTAGGTTCTTCATCTCACTGATCCACAACCAGAAATATCAGAACCTTTTACAATTTTCTTTGTCTTCCTAAATGGACTGTGGTCTGGTAGTAGTTCAGAAGAATGGCTAATCCAATACCACTGTGTGGATTTTTTTCTTTTGTCAGTGTCTTAACACACAGGAAGATAACTTTCTGATTTTCTTGTCTTTGGGTTAGCAAATGATGTCAACATAAGGCCAGAAGACTCACTGCCCCAGTTTAGTCATTCGTTTTCTGTCACAGTGAGTGACCCAATTGGATAAACAGCCCATTTTTTTCTGTTACGCCTCCCTTCCTGTTTCTCTTGCTCTCTGAGCCTCTCTACAAGGTGTCCGTATTAGCAATGTACAAGCCAATTCTGACCTCAGTGTAAACAGTATTTGGAGCTAGGCATCCCTGGGAGAACAGTGGCAGTCGAGCCTGTTGTTGTAATCCAGGTGAGAGATGAGAGAATCACAGCAGTGAAGGTGAGGCAAATGAGAGTCTGTTTTAGTCAACAGTTGAACAAATATTTACAGAAGGTCAGACATTGTGCTAGGATGAGAAGTAGCTAAGTCTTACTCTCTGCCCTCAAAGAACCTCTAAGCTGATGTTTCAACACCCTGTGAATACCGCGTGCTATGATGGGCAGATAAAGAAGAACAGTTTAAAAGGCTTCCTAGAGATAACTGAGCGAAGCCTTTAAAGATGGATAGGATTCTCCAGGCAAAAAGGATAGGGGACAGATTTGAAAGATACTTAAGAGGAAAAAATCAATGAGAGAAAAAAGAATCTAAGATGATTTCCAGTTTAGGACCGCGCGTTGGACAATGGTCATTTCATGGACGAGTATAAGAAAAACAAAAACAAAAGTGGAAAAGATGTTACATTTAGATTTAAAAAAACAAAACAAAACACTAAATTTAAAGTTTTAGTTAGGAATCTAGAAGGGACTGCCCTGTAGCAGTTAGGGATCCAAGACTAAGGCAAAAAAGAAAGGTCGAAGTGGAGTTTTAGGTTTCAGAGTCATGAGTCTGTCAGTTGGTATTTGAAGCTGTAATAATGGATGAAAATGATAGGGGAGAACAAGAGTCGATGTATTCATTCACTCATGCATTCAGTATGTACTGAGATCTCACTATGTGGTAATTGAAGAAAAGAGAGATCAATCTGGTAAGTATATTCTTGAAAGACAAAGAAGTGTAGACTCTTCTCTCAGGAAACTTGATTGTTCAAGGAAAGAGATAAATGGCTGATAACTATATGAAATAGGAAACCAAAAGAACACTTTTTCACTTAGCATAATAACCTCTAGGTCCATCCAAGTCATTGAAAATGGTAGAATTTCACTTTTTCATGGCCGAGTAATATTCCATTGTATATATCAACTATATCTTGGCTATTGTGTTAGAGTAATCAGGGTGATCACTTCATAAACTATATAAATGTCTAACCAATGTGCTGTATACTTGAAATTAACAAAAATAAAATAAAATAAATTTAAAAGAACACTTTTTAAGGATAAGAGAGATTTTCTGGAGTTGAAAATTTGAATTCCACATATACTTGAAAAAAAATGTTTTTGTTAATGACAGAAATATAACTCTTTTTAAAAATTTCAGTTGATTGTACACATTGCTGTTAATATTGTTAAAATTTTCAGAGATTTCAACCATATCTATTAATGTAATCATTCACTTCCCCTCTCCTATTATCTAATTCTTCTGCTTTGCAAATAATGAACTTAGAAGACTTTTGCTTCAAAAGAAATTGATTAGACAAACTTTAATTGGCCATCTCTGGAGTCAGGTGTTATGCAGGTGCAGAAAAGTCAAGACCTAAAAATGCTCTCCAGTGCTTAGCATTTGCTTATAAAGATTAATGCCAGTGAAATGAACAGGTGATCAGGTGATTAGATTATACTTCCATTTCTAGAAAATGCCTTAGAAAATAAGAAAGTGGAAATGTCCAGGACAGTCTAGAAAACTAGCTTGAGGCTCTGCTTGTGCTGAATGAATAACTGCAGAATTCGAGTGTTCCTTTTTTCCTTGTAGGCAATGGCTATTTGTTAATGGGGTCCTAGAGCCTGGTAGCTTTGAGGAAAGTGACTAAAGGGACAGGGAAATCAGTTAGTGGACTATTGTACTCTATCTGTATAGGAGGTAATAGAGAGTAGGTAGTGAAAATAAGGAGGAACACAATGATTTCGAAGGAAGGATCTACAGATGGTACTGACTGACTAAGATGGTGAGAGTTAAGAGGTACTTAGAGAAGACTCTAGTATCTTGATCTTCTGAGAATATCAATAGAAAAATGAGTCATAGAGTGAAGGTAGGTTTGGAACATGAGTTTGACGGTAAGGAGAGAGAGTGGGGATCTGGGATCTTCTTAAAATCATGAGCAAAGAAGTAAGAGCTGAAGTCCTAGGAGATGTGTTCACCAAAGGAGAATATATAGAATTAAGAAACTGACACAGCTTTCTGTTGGACAACAAGGAAGACCCAAGAATGGAGATCAGGAGCAGCACGAGGAGCCACAAAAGAGTTGGTAAAGATGTGGTCTACAGGAGAACAATCTCAGAAGCCTGGAGAGAAGAGTCATTTTGCAAGAAAAGAGAAGTCGTCAACAGTGTCAAATACATAGATATTAGGAGGCTGAGGCCTTAAAAAAGCAGTTGGGTTTGGCCATTAAATGACCATGGTGACTTTCAAGGGGGCAGTTTCAGTAGGATGGTGAGAGGAAAAGTCACATCACAGAGAAAATGGCAGGTGTAGTGAAAAGGGGTTACAGTGGTTGTAGACTATTTATTCTAGAAGTTTGTTACAGTGAATAACAGAGAACTGGTGTATAGCTTCCTGGAGTAATAGGGTAAATCATTCATTTACTTGTTCAGTAGGTCCATATTTATCAGAGCCCACTAGGTGCTTGTTCACTGCTGCCGGGAAAAGGCGGGCCAGACCCCCACTGTTCTGGAGTCTGCATTCTAGTGTGGAGGGACAGTCCATAAACCGTGAAGACAACTTCAGACATTGAAAGTGCTATTGATAAAAATAAGATAAGGCACAACATAAGTACATTTCGGTCTGTGGATGGAAAGAGAAAGCACATAGATCCTGAGATAGGACTGAGTGATGCATGTGCAAGGAACAAAAGAGACTATTGTGTCTGGTGCTTGACAAACTAAAGGGATAGTGACAGAAGATGATAGAGTGACAGAGGAGTCTTGGTTTTGTTCTAAGTGCAAGAGGACACCACTGGTGGATTTTAGAGAAGTAACATGATTGGATTTACAACTTCTGAATTCTCTTTGGCTTCATTGTGAAGAATGGATTACAGAGGGCAAGGGCTGAAGCTTGGACACATGATGAGAAGTTGTTGAATAATTCATGTGAGGGATAAGGGTGGCTTAGATTAGACTGGTAGCACTGAAAATGGAGAGAAGGGGTCAGACTTAGGATTTGTTTTGGTGACAGAATCATCAATTAGGACCTGCTGAATGATGTTGGGATAAGGGAGAAAGACAAGTGAAGGATGACTCTCAGGTTTTTGATCTGAGCACCTGGATAAACACTGACACCATTTGCTGCTATGAGAAGACTGAGGGGGGTACAGATGTGGGGTGTGGAAGGGTGGTAACAATCAGGGGTTTCATTTTGCTCATGTGTAATATGTTTTGAGTCATCCAAGTCGGCGGGGGGGCGGGGCGGAGGGTGCGGTGTTCAGAGGAATGGTCAGAACCAACGAAATATTTTTCTCTTAATGGAGAACTGAATATTTGTGAATTGAAGATTGAGCATAGGTATATGCTAGAGAGGAGAAGAAAGGAGGAAATTGTGGAAGGAGGGTTTTGAGGGAAATAAAGAAGGACTGGATCCAGAGGATTGCTATGGAAAGCAGGAGGGACACCGCTGATGAAAAATAAAAATAAAGACAGATGTAGAAATAGAATTCTTTAGAGGTTGAGAGGAGGAAAGAGGGTGGAGCTCACGCTGAATACCCTCTGCTAACTCTCTAAAGTAAGAGATGAAGTCACCTGCTGAAGGGGATTTGAGTGAGAGGGATAATTGGGAGCTTAAGGAGAGAGAGATAGATGTTTTGGAGACTCAGTTGAGAGTAGAGAGCATCAATCTCAGTGTAGTGCAAGGAGTGAGAAGAGCCCTTGACATCTTTTAGAATTCCTTAGTGATCAAAAGCAAGAACGAGGAATCCAATGGAAATGACTTGGACACACAAGTTGAGTGAAGACTCTAACAGTAGGTTAAGGTTGTGTTGTTAGACGAGGTTAAGGGCACGTGTGGGATACAGAAGGGCCTTAGTGTACTGAGTGGGGCTGAGAAGTTAGGTTCTTGGGTAGGCAAGATGCCAGGTGTGTCTGCTGCAGCACAGAGATATGAAGGTGCTGCTTAAAGTGTGGTCCACAACCCAGCAGCATCAGTCCCTTGGAAGTCTGTTTGAAATACAGAAGCTGGAGTTCCAACCCAAATCTCTGATCGGGGTGTGCATTTTAATTAGATCCTCAAGTGATGTGCTATGCATGTTAAAATTTGTAATGAGCGGCTATAGGGAATGAAGCTTTCAAAAGTTAGAACTTTAAAAAATGAAAACTGTGTGTTTCTGCTAAAGATCAGAGGATCTTATTTATAGATTGGTTTAATATATTTTACTTTTTAATATATCTTTATGTTTTCCTGATTTAAAGAAAGAAGGTACACTGGTTTTAGAAGTGGAAAATAAGAACATGTATGAAGAAGAAACTACTGTCTAGCCACATTCTTAAGGCCCCTTAAGATATTAGAAGAAACAAAGTAATGACTGTGACAGTGTCCCAGAAGTTTAGTTTCTTCCAGGGACTTACCACTGGGCAGCAGTTCGGCAGCAGAGCAGCTACTTCCTGGTCAGATGAACTTCAGCCAGTTATTTAACCTAGCCTCTGTTTTCCTATCAGCAAAATGGGTATGCAAATAATAGTATATAGGTCTAATGTTAGAATCACATTAAAAGTTCATGTAAATAACTTAGGGCAGTTTCTGGCACATAATAAAAGCTCAAAAATTATTATTATTATATATTATGACTGTATTAGGGTAAGAAATCACTAAGCAAAGCAAACTTAACACAATGTCACAGCTGCTCCAGCTTGGAGTTTATACCACTTCAGGTATAAACTTTTGTGTTGAAGGCACTCAGCAGCCATGACAGTTCAGAGGGGAGAACTCTGGACTGAGGAGGCAAGATACACCTCTAATCTGGTCAGGAAATGGAAGCTAAGGTCTAGGCTAAGGGAGACAAGAGGTGGAGACTTTGACGAGGGCAATTAGAAGCAGCAGAGCAAAAGCCCAGGTCCTGAGATGGAGTACAAGTTTCTCCTCTTCCACTTTTGGTGTTATACTTTTTTTCTTTGTTATATAAGCCCATAGCAGCAATGCAATTGCTTTTGCTGTAACACAGCTGCAAACTGAAACCATAAAAATCAGGAAATAAATGTGTGAGCTGCCCTAGAGTGCCCCGGGCTAGGGGTGAAGTAATGTGGGAATCCCCCACTTTCTGATTGCGGCTTGTCAGTAAATTTAAATGAGCACTGATGAAACACGACAAGTGTTCAGCTTAACGATGTGTAAGGTTATATGCAGTGTTTAATTTGCCATGTGCTACATGTAGGGTAGAAAGAATCCATAATTTCTAATGCATTTATTAAGTATCCTTTTGGAAAGTTCCTCTAACTACAGGTTCTGCTTGAGCTATAGTAATACTGTATCTGCATGAGAGAGTAATGAAAAACCTTGGTCTTGCTTCTTTAATAGCCTTTGTCTTCCTTTGGGGATGAATGAGAATTGAAATTTGTGGATTGGTAGATTTGTTTGCAAGTGCAAAGATGATGTAATTCAGTTGGGCACGGTTTTAACTACATACTTGCAATTCTGGGGGAAAATACCCATTATCATTTATTTCTTGAGGAGTGACACATGAAATATTGGAATTTCTTAGGATTTGATAAAATGACAATCATTTACAGAATATGTAGCCTGGGCCAGTAAGCATTATTTTATTTCAACCTCACCCTACCTCTCTGATGTAGTTTCTTTTATTATCCCCATTTTACAGATGAGGACACAGGCTCAGAAGGGTGAAGTAAATTGGTCAAGGTTACACAACTAGATAGCAGAGATGGAATTCAAACCCATATTTGGCGTTTTTAATCAATGTTACCTTTTCTCGATTCTGACACTCTTCCTGGGTGTGTCATCCAAATCCATTGCTATATTTAGTATCTATTATAGCAGAAATTCTCCAGCCTTCTAGGATTTCTTTCTCTCTCTCTCTCTCTCTCTCTTTTTTCTTTCTTCCTTTCAACAATAACATAAGAAAGCATTTATTTCAGATTTAACATGAAATCATACAAATAAAATTTGTATAAACACGAATCCACACTGAGCAAAAGACAGCAAAAGACAAAATAAAAACAAAGAAGACTAATTGGTGGCTATATATAGTTGGACACGGTTGTTTTGTACACTAAAAAATCTTTTACAAAATAATCATCTTAGATCAATGGAAGACCAATCTTCAGTGTTGTTCTGCTGAGATGGGTAACTTCAGCTTTCTCCTCCTGTTTTCTCCTCAATGTCCTCCTTTAGTATGGCTGATAATTGTTTTGGTGATTGCTACCCCCTGGAGTGGCCTTGCCAGTTAAGTGCTGTGTGGGCTACTGCAGTCTGCATATTCCTGTCCATATCCACAGTTGCCATAGTTACACCCAATATAATCATAGCTGCCATAGCCACTACAGTTTTGATCACCACCAGAGGCACTATTATAATTTCCGCAGCCTTGATCATAATAGTTATTAAATTCTTGGTTACAGTTTTGGCCCTGACCTCGGCCATGACCCCCAGTACCACCTTGTCCACCAGCTGCAGCATCTCTTCCTCCTTTTTGTTGTTGCTGTTGCTGTCTATAGACTTCTGTGAGTTGTGCAACTTTGATTTCACACTTCCTAGAACCAATATAATATTTGCTTTCTAAAAATTTCTTTACTGGCTCTTTATCTGTATATGTGGTAAAACAAAAACCTTTTCTTTCATTTGTTTTTGTATCCATGGGAAGTTCAATATTTTCAGTCTCTCCAAAGGCTCCAAAATATTCTTTAATTTGTTCTTCAGAAGTATCTGGGGCTCGATCCACCCACAAAAACCTTTTTGGGGATTCCTTCTCATTTAAAGCTTTGGCTTTTTTGAGGTCTATCAATTTGCCATCTGGTTTGTGTTCCTTAGCTCCCAAACATTACCATCATTAACAACATCTTTGAAAAGCACAAATCCAAATCCACTTGATATTTCAGTGACTGGATCTGTTTTAATTATGCAGTCTACGACGTTCACAAATCAAGCTATTCAGTCAGATCTTTCTTGCTTGTATCCCAGCTCAAGCCTCCAATAAACATTTTACTGTCATTCTACTGCTTTAAGTTTTTTGGGTAGATACGCAGAAGAGGGATGGCTGGGTAACATGGTAATTTTATTCTTAGTTTTTTGAGAAACCTCTGTAAGGTTTTCCATAGTGGCTGTACCAGTTTCCATTCCCACCAGCAGTGTATGAGAGTTCCTCTTTATCCACAGCCTCTCCAACACTTGTTATTACTTGTCTTGTTGATAATAGCCATTCTTACAGGTGTGAGGCAGAGTGTTGTATGGAGCTGGATTTAAAATAGCGGTGGAAGACAGGTTACCCTTTCTTGCAGGATCCAATTAAAATAACTTCAATCCTGTATAATTTTCTGTGAGAAATCTAGAAACCTTACCAATGTTTCCAAAAAATTCTGAAGGGTAGAGGAGAGGACTTACTTTCTTCCATCCCTTCTTTCGCATATCTTAGTTGTCCTTGTAACATAAAGCAGTCACTGTTCACTCTCTACATACAGCCTCATCCTGCACATACACACGGCTCCTCCTCCTCCTTTCCCCCACATACCACTCTTCTGAAGGTATACTACAACTGCTGGGTTCTCTGGAAAGCAGATACAGAGACAGAATTAGGAGTTGAAGGAAGGGTAGGTGGTAATCTCATAAAAGATAGAATAAGAAGGGAGCCAAGTTGGACAGAGAAAGCCTTCAGACTGCAATGCAAATCTGACAGGGCAAAGGCTAATCTTCCCAATGAACAGAGCTTTGTGATCTGTGTGGAACAATAAGTGTCCCAAAGCAAATAAACAAATAAACAAATAAATAAATAAATAAATAAATAAATAAATAGTATATATATATATAGAATATTTATATTCTATATATATATATATATATATATATATATATAGAGAGAGAGAGAGAGAGAGAGAGAGAGAGAGAGAGAGAGAGAGAGACTCATGAACACTGACAAATGGCCTGTACAAGTAAGTAGTCAGGAAAAAGATGGGAAGATCAGAGACAAGGTCTGGGATAGTGGCATATGGTCATATAGAGAAGTGGACCTAAGTTTGAAGATGTCCGTATCATATGTTAATACCCTACAAAAGCATTCACTTCCAAATTAGTTACCCAGTTAATGTTAGTCCTTGTCTATAATCACTATAGAACAACAGGCACATGAATAGAGTGTCACAGTGGCAGAGATGAGGCTACGCATAATGCCAACAGGAACAGTATGGGCAAGGAGCAGCCACTATCCCTGAGGCTGAGCTAGAACACCCTCAAGGGCTGAGATCCAGACCTTGTTTGGGAGGTCATGGCTGTGATTCATTGGTTGATGAAGGAGTCACTAACGTGGCCCATTAGTGGAACTTTCTGGAAATCTATCCTCCAGGGTGCTGGGGAAAGCTGCTCACAGGGAGGAAGGATTTTGCTAGGAAAAGGCTAGAGGGTGATAATTAGGGCAAGATGCTGGCCATAGGGTACTGCTGATTGTCATGCCCTTCGGGAGACTGGTGCTGGTGACAGGGCACATGGCGCAGGAATCTGCAGAGGGAGCACACAGGACCCATAAGTCCCCAGCGCCTTCTACTGACAAAGCTTACATTATATCAGCTGGCAAAGAAAAATTATTTAAAGGGACCATTCCATTTTCACAGAGCAGGCAATAAAAGATGAATTTGGAGCTGAGGGAACAAATTGATAATTGACACATCCCTCAATCCCTTTTGTCTTTCTTGAGCCTGTCTCTAGTCCAATTAGTCACCAAGTCCGTAAATGTATGTTGAAGCCATTCATCTTTCTCCATCTTCATAATTCTGTCCTTAGCTTGCCTAATAATAATCTTTCAAGAGCTTCCTAACTAGGTTTTCTATCTCATAATTAGCCCCTTCACACTATTTTCTGTATCTACAGAATCAATTGTTTTAACTCTAAACTTCTCCACGTGGGATGAAGGACTCTTGAAGATTTACTTCTACTTGTCTTCCAAATCTCAGCCTAACTGTTCCTGTGACTAAACTCTGTGATGACCACTAGTGAACTATATGCTGTCCTTGTTAGCCAAACCCTGGTTATTTCAATCCCTAAATCAAGAAAGTTGTATTGGATACAAAACCAATAAAGCATATACATTTTACTGAAGAGAAGATTGTTTATTAAATTATGCTCCTCTCGAATATCCAATGTCAATGGCCTCATGTCACATGAGTGATTTTCGTCAGTATTCAAGATTCAAACTCAGGGCTGTTCTCCTGCCTCCTCCCCAAGGCGATATCTGATTGTGTAAGGAGAATGTGGTGTTTATGTAACATCAAAATAGTTGGGGGGAAGTATTTCTTCTGTATGGATTTTTTAAAAAGCTTTTTTCTTACTTTAGAAAATGTCCTTATACGTGTACCTTTATATTTCCTTAGTGTCTAGTTAACTTTTAAATGAACTCTATCGAGTCCTGCATGTTTAGCTCAATTGAACATAAAAATCCTTTCTTCTCCCAATAAAACTTAGTACTTGTTAATGAAAACATTAGCTTTCATAATTATTATCTCTAAAATGGGTATCAAAAAGCCTCATTTGGAACTAAAAGCTGAACAGTTTATTTCTCCCCTTTTTTTTTTATTTGGGTTCTACTCACCCTGCTGGAGAGGCTAAAGGAGTAATGAAAATTGCTTGGAATAAAAAATACTTCTGATAATATTTCAAATTATTATCCTGCATGGATTAATTTCATAGATATTATATTGCATGAAAGAAACCAGCCCCTAAAGAATATACTGTATGATTCCATTTGTGTGCAGTTTAAGATCAGGCAAAATTAATGTTTATAAAGTCAGAATATCAATTACTTTGGGGGGTATGTTATATAATATGGGAAATTGCAGAAGGGAATCTTACAGGATACTGGAATGTTCTACTACTCCCTTCGAGCGTTGTGTGTTATGTGGAAGACAAATTTTTGATCTGTACACTTAAGATTAGTGTGCTTTTTGAATTTTATTGTATATTGTCTTTCAACCAAATTTTATTGTGTTAGTTTCCTATTGCTATTGTAATTAATTACCATAAATTCAGTGGCTTAAAACAGCACAAATTTATTATCTTATAATTCTGGAGGTTAGAAGTCCAAAATGGGTCTTATTATTTTGTGCTAAAATCAGGGTGTTGGCAGGGCAGTCTTCCTTGCTGGAGGCTTGAGTGGGGGAAACCAGTGTTTTGTTTTGTTTAGTTTTTTGAGCTTCTAGAGATTTCCCACATTCTTTGGCCCAGATCCCCTTCCATTTGCAAAGTTAGCAGTGGCCAGCCTGTTGATGCTATATCTCTGGTCCTGACTCCTCTACTTTCCTCTCTCCCATTTCAGTGCCCTGGTGATTGCGTTGGGCTTACCTGAATAATCCATTATAATCTCCCTATTTTAAACTCTGTGATTAGCAACCTTTATTTCCTCTTATCTAACATATTTACAGCCTCCAGAGATTAGGATGTAATTCCTATCAGCTTTTTTAGAGGGGGAGGGGCATTATCCTGCCTACCACAATTTTTATTCTGTTATAGTTCTTAATTTATAATTAAAGTTTTCAAGATAATGTCCCAACCCAAAATTTTTTTAAATGGTTAATAATAAAATTTTGATCCTGTTTTCAAGCAGCATCTCCCATAATGGGCTTTCCCTAGTACCAATTATTCCTGGATAAAAGGGTCCTTTGCCTGTTATTCTTGTGATAGCCTGCTGAAATGTGAAAGGGTTAAAGGATAATTAAGACCTGAAACTGGACGAAGGAAGTCTATACCTTAGGCCTAGTTTCTGGAACCCCTAAGTGCATTCTGTTAATCATGAAATTTGTAACAATGAGCTCATACGCTAACTGCCAATTTTAGCCTGTGTAACCCTACTTGCTTGCGTGGCATGAAAAATAATCAATTGTATATAAGCTGAAAATTACTGTTTGGCCATCGCCCATAGGAACACTGGCTATTGCCCATGGGAACGTAGGCAATCACCCATAGGAACATAACATTCTAACAACAAGCTTTCTGCTTCTGTACTCCCCGCTTGCACACCTGACCAGTGGGTTGATAGGTAGTGAATAGGAGAAAGATGGACCTTTGTGTTTAAGACAGAATGAGGAATGGGATTTAGGGCTAAAAACCTTGTATCTTGGCATTTCGGGGCTGCTCTTTTGTACAGGACAGCCGCCAGCTAATAAACAGCCTTTAAGAGCATACTTGGTTTGGTCTATTCTATACAGGCCACAACATTCTAATGCTCACATATTTATGATCCAATCTCCTGTGCTGGCCATTCTCTAAAATACAATAGATAATTCAGCTACAAAGGATACGAAACACACATTTCTGTAGAAAAAAACATCAAAATGCATAGCAAGTTAGGAAAAAAAGACCAGTTGTGACTCTCTTCTCAGAAAACACTAAGTCAGCTCGCCCCTCATATAATTTTCTCTTTGATGGAGAAAGAGCTTCCAGAAGCAACAAGCACACACTTCCTTCACATTGGCCTACTTGACCAATCCCAAAGGCTAGCTCTATTGTTAGTAGGTTCTGCACTTTGCCTGTTATGCCGTTCTCCTGGCGAGACAGTCCAGCAAGTATTATTCAGTGTTAATGATCCAGTGTATCCGGGATGTATCCCAAACTTCTAGACAACACTTGTAAAAAACCATTTCTGAATAGGACAAGGCACACAATTAAGGTGGTTTATACTGCTTTTAATTTTAAACAAGGTTGATTGGTAAGTCCTCATTCTGTTAACCATGACGTACGTTCTCTTATGTGCCCTTGGCGAAGCACTGCAATTATGACACTGGAGTTGATGGAGCATTAAATTACCTGGTAATTTTGTAATCCTATGCAATTTATGGGTAGAAAACCAACCTGAAATTTTATTACGAATAAGGAAGTGGGATGAAGGCTGAAAAAATACTAAGCTTAGATTTGACTTCTTTAAAAAGGAAAAGCGCTTATGATATAAAAATGGAAGCTTTCAAGCACAGAATGTAATATTGATGTTTCCAGGCATATTATCATGAAATTTAAGAACGTCAGAGAAAAAAGTGAAAAAAAATAGGGCTCACACAAGGAACTAGAAATGAGAAGGTTATTGGACTCTTCAGTAGCAACATTGAACCTAGAAGATAATAGATCAATACCTTCAAAACTGGGTAATATTTATTTTTGATCTGGAATTCTATATTTGTCTTCCTTAAGGTATTGCTCCTTCAATTCCTGGCCATTCTGGATTTCCACAATATGCTTCGCTTAGAATATTTTTGATATCTTCCCCTGCATGCACTATAATTGATCTTCCTCTTCCTCTACTAAACCATTCCCCATTCCTCCATCCACTTTCTGTTTTCATACTGTGTTTTAGTTACATACCTCCTAGTCACATTGAATATACAATTTGCATTGCTGTTTTTTTTTTCTTCTCATTGTTTTGGGATAATCTGCAATTAGGTATATAAAGGCCTTTTCTCTGCTCCCTTAAAATGAAAGTATTTTTCCTTGTTTTACTGATTAATTTAGTCTTTCGGCAGCTACTTATTGTCTGCTCTCACCAAGGCTAAGAAAGTAAAACAAAAGTGAGCCTCTAATGGCCTTTATTACAACTTATTGGCAGTTCTAATTCTACCTTATTCTTTCTGTGCAGGTAGATAATAAAGTCAGGTTTTTATTCTCAGGAAAGCAAAAGAATAAGGCACATTCAGATTGTTAACACTACCCTGTTACCTGTACATTTTACACACATTCATATGGCTACCATTATGCATTCACTGAAAACATTATGCATTCATCTGTTCTAAATGTTCTCTCTCTTAGAGATGCTTCTTCAGGGCATCAGAAATTGGAAAATATCTTCACACTCAATTCCTCCCCACATTCTATCCTCACTCTTTATTTGCATTTGCCTATGAATTTCTTGTCTTTGTCAAATAAGTCAGCAAAGATGTAACTGTTCCCTTATTTAACTTGTTTCATGTGTTTCAATGTCACACTGAAAAAAGGTGCCAGGAGGCTGTTCTTAAAGTCCATGGTGTCTGTGCATATGGTGCCTACATGTAAAGGCGTCTATCTTCTCTGCTCCATCTGGACATCCAGATGTGAGCTACAAATGCTAATTGCTTGAATGCTTTGTACACCTCCTCTTACAAAGCCTGAGGGTTTTTTAAAGCTGAAATTTCTAAAATCAATAAAAGGGTTAGTTAAAAAGTGAAGCTTCAAAATTTGGAATATATAGTTTATTAAAGAGTTAACTTAGACAAATTATTATTTAAAATGGAAAAAATTTAAAGTAATATATTGGCATTGTTATTATTGTGTGAGTCTTCTATTAGTTAGTGTGCAAACGAAAGCTTATACAACATGTATTTTTTAATTCATTCAAATAAAGTCAGAAACTCCAGAAACATTTGTTACTGTAGGGTATTTAGAGAATAGGAAAGAATCTACACTAGAGCTTTGAAGAGCAGGTAGTCTTTTATGTCTTGTTAGGTAAAAGTGTGTGTATGGGGGTTGTTTTCAAGACATTTACCTTGTAGATTCGAAAACTATGTCCCTTCATCAAAGTTGGGGTTTTCATCCTTCTTGGGAGATTAATAATTATGCTGTTTCTAGTTACTGTGAAAATATCCTAACCAGTTGTTTTTCATTCATTTCATTCGTTTATTTAATACTTATTCAAAATACTTATTGATTTATCACTATGTTGCAGGCATTGTTTTAGCTGCTGGCTTTGTTGAATTTATATTCTTGTTAAATGGATAGATTATAATGTGGTGATAATTATTACATAAAAAGTTAGATAATAAAGTCTATGGCTATGCTACCCTAAACAAGCTCGATCCTGTCTGATCTCGGAAGCTAAGCAGGGTCGGGCCTTGTTAGTACTTGGATGGGAGACCACCTAGGAAGACCAGGCGCTGTAGGAGTAAAAAAATAAAAAAGTAAGGGATTGGAAGCTGACAAGGCCCTTGCAATCTGTGATGTCAACCGAGGGTTGCCTTGCCAAAAAATAAAATAATAATAATAATAATAATAATAATAGGAAGAAAAAGTCAAGGCTAGTGGTGTTTTTTAGCAAGGGTAGTCAGGGAAGTCCTCTCCAATAAGGTGACATTGGAGCAGACATCTAAAGGAAGAGAGTGAGCTTTATTTATATCTTGGGAGAAAAGCAGAGAGAGAAAACAACAAGTGCACAGGCCTTGAAGTGGCCATGTGCTTGAGGAAGATCAAGGATGTCAGCATGGCAAAAGCAAAATATGAGTGGGAAGTGGGGTGGCGGGGAAAAGGTCCTGAAGGTAAGACCCACACAGCAGTGAAGTCCAGATCACATAGGTTCATTTAAGGAAATGCCACAAATAAGTAAAAATTTGGATGCAATGTGTCCTATAAGTTCTCAGGCATTTTCTCAACTCCGGAGCAAGAATATTTCCAATTAGTTTTATATATGTAATAAACTGTACCTATCGATTTACTAGACACATAAATAATCTCCACATTGTTAAAACCAATGGTCCCAGTAGTCCTAATATTTGATCTCTCAGTGGCACCTGACATCATTAATCCCTCTTGCCTCAAAGTGTTTCACTTACTTCCCAGTTTTCCCTCTACTTCATGTCTCAGTTTCTTTGCTTGCTTCTCTTTATTCTCTTCTTCTGAATAATGGAGTGTCTTAGATCTCAACCCTGAGAACTCTTCTTTATCTACTTAACACTGTGTTGTGAAAAGTCCCGAATGTTTTAATATAAACAGATCAAAATGATTATGCTCCTGTGATAATTGGTGTTAAAGCTAGACTTGTTACAAAACTTAAATTCAAAGAGAAAATATTTTGTAAGGTTATAATACATACAAGTGTTCATTATAGTCACCAAGAATACTCTATTCTTAAAGTATGGAAAACCCTATGGATGTATCCCGATGAATTAAATATGGTTCCATTGCTTAATACACAGACAGTTCTATGCTCTGCTTAATACTGGCTGCAGTGTGGTAGCAGCAATTTAATGACTTAGTTCTGCAAAATCTTTGAGATTACTTGAAATGTAAAAATAAAAAGAAACAAAACAACCAACTTGTTTAAAGCCATTAAAAAAAAAATCCCTGCCTTAGATAACCAGCAAGATTGGATCAAAGACTTGGTCATTTGTTTCACATTTCAACTCATCGCACTGAACATAACCCTGTTCCGGCATTCAGAGGTGACATAAATATATTATGTAATCTCTTCCTTCTTAGTGAAATTGTGTCTTGAGGGAACTCAACTGCAAATATAATCTGACCCACTTTGCCACACTGAAGTCAGTTTCCAAAAATAGAAATTATTGTATGAAGTGTAATTGTGAAGCTGAGAACTAAATTTCAAAAAGTTCCCTGATTTCAGACATTATGGAAACGTGATAAAATTATTATTTTTACCATCTAACTGAATATTGATGGTGTGTAAAATTGCTATAAGGGAAGTCACTAAACTGCAGTTAAACAAGACCATAACAAAGAAAATGATTTCAGAAGAGCAGAATTTTACAAATATTGTAAGAGTGATTAGTTGATATAAAAACCATGGTGCAAAGATTGTATCCATATTCAGAAGTACCTGTATTTCTGAGCAGCTGGTTTCACTTGAATAAAAATAAATACCTCTCTTACTTTAAAATTTTAAGGCTTAATTTTGCATTGCGAACTGTAGTAAGAAATACAAACACGACAGTAACATCTTAGTGAGGAAGAAAATGCATGAGATTTTAGTTCCAAATTAAAGGAGCAACCAATTAAAAAAGAAAAATATAATTTAACGGAAGTGATATTTAGAGAAAAGTATAATTGTGCCTTTCCGAGTATATGACCATCTCTCTGGTTAGCCCTGGGGGAAATTTCGATGTTACAAAAGCAATGTGAGAGTGAGAATAAGGTAATATTCCTTTTTTGACATTCTTCGAGATTTACAGCAAGAAAATAGGCTTAAAATCCAGTTAATGGTGAAAGAGAAGAGTTGTTTTTTTTGTTTAAGTTCTGAAAACTGAGATTATAGAGTTAATGTAAAGAAAAGACTCCTGCTGGGATGGCTAGGTGAAGAGGCCAGAGCACAGAAAGCAGCGATGGGAACAGTAATGGAACCTCCCCGCCCCCACCTGCCCCACCCCGCCCCATTTTAATTACGGGGTTGTGGGGAAAGGCAGAGAAAAAGAATCAGGAGGGATAGAAGAAGTGTGTCATCATTTTCCATCTTTGGGTCTTGGCGTGAAGAGTGGGAAGTGTCAGATACGCCGAAGGGATGCTAGCTTTCCCAGTTTGAGATTCTGGAGGAGACTCCTGTTTAGAGGCTTCATGTCAATATGGGGTACACCAATACAGATTAGAGAACTGTTGGGGCATAGCCAGGAAGCGAGCAGCTTTAATTTAGACACCAAGCCTCTCTTGGTTGCATGCCGAGAGCCACGGGGCTCGTCGTCATGTCTGCTGTTGGTAGGAGCAGGTTGCCCCACAGCAGACATTGAGATTGACTGGCTATGAGACTGCAAGGAGGACTTGGAAGAGATTCAGATCTACAGCCAAGCACTAGCTAAGGGTCGGCTTGATTAGCATGGAAAAGACCATGTATACATCAGATGTAAGTCAGAAGTCGATGCTAGTTGAAAGTCCCAGGGTGGAACCAGCCAACTATGCTTCAGCAGCCATAAAACCAGATGATGATAAAAAAATAGATGTCACATGACTTCCTCTGGTGCAAAGTCATGTGAATCCCACTGCCCCCAGGTGCTCTTCACCATTTTGAATGAGAATACGGTAGAAAGCAGCAGAAATACAAGGTAATAAGCATTTTTCTTAAAAATCTGATATTCAATAATATGTTGTATTATTGGATTAGTCTAAGGTTTGCAATGGATTGAACATTAAATCTTTTTTCCTGCTGGAACCCAGAGGTTGGGGACTTGCAAGGAACACTTGACCAGTTATACAGGCTAAACAGAGGAAAAACACTTTTCTATGTGTATATAAGTTAACTGTGTACAAAACCTATGACAACATTCAAGATAATTAAATGTTTATATTTTTCAATTTGTAAGCTATTTCATATTTAAAATAAAACTTCCAATATTACATAAATGTGTTTAAGCCATAGTTTAGTAAAAATAAGGCAAGTTTGATTATGTTTTCCTCAGTTGACTTTTCTTATATTCAGCTTGCTTCATTCCTTTGCATTGCTGGCGTGGCCCCTGAAGGCATTTGGGGTTTATGCATTTCTGTATTAAGGAAATCAAATGATTCTTCAGGAGGTCCAAGGGGAATACAAAAGGAGGAGAGTAAAGAAAACTCACACACTAAATCACACACTAAAATGATCTTCTGGTATCCGTGAAAAATGGACACAAATTCAAATTTAAAAACATGAAAGGTTAGTAAAGAATAGGTTTGTCTCATTCCACAGGTGTTTAGGGGAAGATTAAACCCTTTCTGGTTCTTTATAAAAGGCTAAATGTTAAAGTTAAGGGTACTCCCTTTTCCTTCTTTTCTTTTCTTTTTCTTTTTTTTTAAACCTTTCATCCTTCCTTTTTCTTTCCTTAGTTCAACAGATGTGTACCAGGCTCAGTGCTAGGCACTGGGGATATGACAGGAAATAAGACAGGCATGATGGCATCCATGATGCTTAGACTTAGCAAAGGAGACAAAGACACAAAGGAAAAAAGAAGTAAAGACATAGATAAGGTAAAATAATTGCAAAGTGCAGTCAGTCCTCCCTGTTAAAGAAACAGGATGTTAAGATGAGGACAAATGGACATTTGGGTGGGAAACTTGCTTTGGATATCACAGGCAAGAAAAGCTTTTCTGAGGATACTTGAAATCTAAGACTTGAAAGTAGGTAATCAGTTTGACCCAGTTTGCTCAGGAATTTCCTTGTTTTAAAACCAAAAGTCTTGCCACCCTGGAATCCCTTCAGTCCCAGGAAAGCCATGATGGTTGGTCACCCTACTTGAACAATGAGAAAGAACCAGCTTTGCCAACAGGTACCTCTGGAAGACGGAATTCATGTGGAAAGGCTCTGAGGTGGGAAAGAGCTTGCCAAGGTCAGGGGTGGTCCAAGAGGAAGCTCCAGGAATAGGTGAGGAACAAGAGTTAGACAAGGAGCAGTCATTAAGTGGAGGCTCTGGTAAAGTTCTGATTTATTTGAGGTGCAGTGGAAAGATATTTACAGGTTTTGTGTAGGGAGTGATACAATTTGACATTTTAATATCGGTTTGGCTGCTATATGGAAAAAGGAGAGAGAGGGTCAATATTAGAAGCAAAGTTGGGATGATATGACAGTAGCCCAGGTGAGTAACGAAGGGGTCAAATATGGAGGCAGCAAGGACAGAGCTTGCTGATGAATGTTTCATGGGGTTCTGGTTTGAGCAGCTGGATACATGGTTTACTGCAGTAGAGGAAACCAGAGTAAGGAGAGGTACTTTCTGCCTAAATCTCCACCCCTCAAATAGACTAGTGATATATGTCAGAGACCATAGATTTTAGAACATGTAACTTCTTATAAAGGGCACTCATTCCAGAATTTCAAATATGCACCTACATAAGTAAGAAACTTAAAGCTATGCAAAAGAGTTGTCATTCCTGAGTCTCTGTTATAACTCAGTTAATATTTAGTTTTAGAGAAAAACAGTGATGGAGACAGATGATCTGCCAAGCAGAGCCAAAGAAGTGAGCAGAGAGGTGCCTAGGAGGGAAACAGTATCCAGCATTCTTATTTGTGGTATGGGCCTTCCCACAGCTGTGTTACTTCCGGACCCATAAATCCTGCCCACCAGTATAGCCTGGGCATTCAAAAAAATTTCTTTTTTTTAAATTACAATGGACCAAAATATATATATATTTAAAAAGAAAACTGTGAACAGAAATTTAGGTTAAAAACATTGAAAAGGAACTGTAAATAAAAAGACTGAACCAAGAATGATCCTCAAAATTAAAGTTAGAGATTCGGTTAAAAACATAAAAAGAAAAGTTTAGAAGAGACATAACTAAAAAGTTAAAGACACGCAAATTAAAGAAAAAATTAGGGCTAAATAAAAAAGGATACAAAAAGAATAAAATATAAAGTCAAGAATAGATAGGGTGAAAAACTCTAGACCTCAAGATTTAGAAGAGTAAAATCTGGTAAAGCTAAAATAAGCTAAAAGATAAATATAGAGAACAAAAATAGAGAGGTGACAAAAGACAAAGGAGGAAGTGTACAAAATCAAAATGTTAAAACCTGTTAAAATTAAACTCCAAATCTTCAAGTATTTGTAGAATGAAGGTCTGGAAAAATAAGCTCTAATTCAAAAAGAAACAAAGCTGACAAGTCAAATGAATTACTAAGAGCAACTCCTGGGCTGAAGTAAGTCCCATGGGTTGGAGGTCTCCAGAGGACTTCTTGAGGGCAGAGATGGCCCGAACTACCAGGGTCTAAGCATCTCTCAAGTACTTCTTTAATGCCAGTAGCAGGCTTATTGGTCAACAGCAAGTAATCAACTTGGAGCATCACTACTAACTAGTGTTAATAATTCTACAGCCCAACCTCTGTTCCTATTTGTTACTGTAGAAAACTATGTAATGCAGGAAATACCTAAGGAATTATATTTCTTGAGTATGAATATATCATTATTGCCTTCGGCAACCTTAGCTACAAAAGAGATATATACATGAGGCTGAGATTGGTAGAGAAGACAGCCCACTCACTCAGAAAGCTTCCTCTGGGATAATTTTCTTTACATGTAAAAACTGTTAAACACTTTCCGAGCTATGGTAAGGTTAAAAAAACTATCCTCTTGGGACTCAAAATAGTCAAAAAAATTTTTTTAAAAAGAACAAGTAGGAGGACTCACACTTCCTGATTTCAATACTTGATATAAAGCTACAGTAATCAAGACATGGGAGTACTGGCATAAGGATAGATAAATCAGTGAAATAGCATTGAGAAGCCAGAAATGAACCCATATATCTATGGTTAAGTGACTTTTAACAAGAGTGCCAAGATCATTCAATGCATAAAGAACACTTTTTTCAATAAATGGTTCTGGGACAATTGGAGAGTCATATACAAAAGAATGAAGCTTCCTACCTCACACCGTCTGCAAAAATTAACTCAAAATGAAATGTTCAAAATAGGTAAATGTATGGAGATAGAAAGTAGACTAATAATGGCTGAGGCAGTGATGGGGAGATGGAATATGACTACTAATAACAGTTCCATAAGGTACATTCTTTCGTAATCATTTTGCATATGAAAATTCGAGTCACAGATAACAAACTCCCACAGTTAATAAGGGGAAGCTGCAGGAATGGAATATTTCCAAGTATTGCCGGGGGAATACCTTTTACATAGTTAGCACTTACCTTACGGTTGCTATTATTATCTAGAGACATGGATCTTGAGTACTAACTTTCTTATCACAAATATGCTGTGCTTTAGGCAGGGTCATGACAAAAGAATAAAAAATTAAGTCATATTGAGATAAAACTATACATCATACTTGGGCACAGTTTGCTTTCCACTTTGAGCTGTGGATATTGTACACATAGTAAAGTGTGTAACCCAAGAGATGGATTTCAAAATTTACATGTGACAGGTTTATTTTTAAATGAAATGGAATCTTGCATGTGAATTTTGATTACCTTGCTCAACTCTTAAGGCCCCTGGCTCACTCTTTCTGCTTAAACGTGTTTCAAAGGGAGAGAATAAAAACATAATTCTAGAAGTGTTTTCACTCCTAGGTGAATTCCTTTTATGGTCTTTTCATATAAGGAAATAGAATTTATTCACAATGTGAGTAAAAGGGTGAGAAATCTCTTTACATGTAAAAACTGTTAAACCATAAATGCCTCATTCTAAGCTTTTGGAGCCAACAAACTCGGGGCTCATATCCGTTACTTCAATACAATATACTCACACTTAGAGCCCAAGATAATAGAACTACAGAATCAGTGGAGACATCAGGATGAAGATTTAAAGGATAAATCCATGGAAAATGAAATAATACCCCTATGGAAAAACACCTACACAGAATGATTGGACATTCTTGTTTTGGACAAAGGTGCGAAATTGAATTCATACATTCCTAATTGCGCCTTTGGACATTAAAGTAGAAACCTATTGGGCAGTCAGGTCAGGACTGATGGGCATTGTGGGATTTTCTACATTGGAGTATTATATCCCCTGACATCTTAAACTACTAGCTGTAGAGTGTTTGTCATTTTGGGGTTATATATATCCTATGTTCTTTTCTGGGAAAGCCCACTCTACTCTCAGTCCAATCCTCTCACCTGGAAGTAAAGCTGACTAATTTCAGTTCTATCTTTTGCAACTAAAAGAGTTCAGGCAAATTCTGACTTCTGAGTTTTTCCAATCAGTAAAGGGAACTGGACTGAGGACTCTCTCACCCGCAAGCTCTTGGACAGATCTGGGTTTCAATAGAAGTATTGCTCCCTCTGCTGGCAGCTGGTTAGCATTTATCAGGTCTTGAGGATAGTGTGGCAGAAACCACTTTCTAGTGAGAGTCAGTCTCCTCCAGGTACAAACTGTTTGACCTTGCTCAGGTTACTTGGTTTCTGTGAGTCTCTGTTTTTGCATCTATAAAATATTAATGTTAAAAAACTATCTTTGAGACTGCTTGATGAGTTAAATGATTACATAAAATGTACTTAATGAATTGAAGATATTATTTTTATAAGACACTTGAGAAAGAAAGCTAGTGTGCTCAAGTTTTTCAAGGTTGTAAAATATGATCTTCAATATTGTTGGTTTTCTAGATCTGAGAAAACAGAAATACATTATGTCAACCTAAGAAGCTATTGTTAAAGGGTATACTATAAAACAATACTCAAAGACAAATGGAAATATTCCTTGGTCTTAGATGCAATAACTTGACTTCATAAAGATGTATATTATCCCCAGCTTAACAGTACTCTAATAGAATTTCAATGGGTATTTTTTCTGAAACCAGACAAATTCATTCTAAAGTGCACATGGGAAAATAATCATACAGGCATATTTAGGAAAATCTGGGAGGAAAGAGGATCAATGAGGAGAGATAATCCTATTAAGTACCAATAAACTTTATATCCTCTACAATTAAAATAGTGTGGTATAAATAGATGAACAGATCTAAAACATAATAGATTATTCAGAAATAGGACCATGTAAAAAGAAAATGTATTAATGAATAAAGTGGCATCTTAAATCACTGGGGTGAAGACAGACTTGTTAATAAATGGTGTTAGGACAACTGCACAGGTATTTGAAAACAATAACTTGGGATCCATAACATATATGATACTCCAGGAAAAACTCCAAATGGAAAAAAATGAGCTACGCAAGTGCTAGAAGAAAACCTAAGTGAATTTGTTTATAATCTTTCTGTGGGGAGACCTTTTAAAATATGTTCATCATCCAGAAGCAATAACAAAAAAAGATCAACAAATCTGACTATATTAATAAAAACAATCTTTGTGAAAAAAACATTATAAGTAAACTTAAAAGACAAGTGACAAACTGGGAGAAATATAATTGCAACATATGTCGTAGATAGATTCAACTATTTACAAATCACTCAAAAATTAAGAAAAGCAAAGATTCATACACACCAAAACGATAAGCACCTTTAAATGTATGAACTTCGTTGTTGTCAAGAGAAATGCAGATTAAATCTACAATGAGAAAGTTCTTTCACTTTACTATATATTTGAAAAGTTCATAATAAATCATTGAGAAACACTCCATTACGATATTTCTCACTATCAGATTGGCAAGCATTAAAAAATATGAAAACACATTTGTCTGTGATCAACTAACTGGAATTTGAATCTGAGTTGGGTAATAGGCCATATTATTATTGTAATTAAAGTTAAATTTCTTGGGTGTGATTGTGGGGTTGTGGTTATGTAGGAGTGTGTGCATGTCCTTATGAAATATATATATACTATGGTATTTATGGGTAAAATATCATGAGGCCTGGAAACCTACTTTCAAATACTTCAACTCAACAAAAGTGGTGTGTGTTTTTATTATAGACCAGTGGTGTTTGTTTTTTGTTGTTTGTTTTTGTTTTTTAACAGTAGAAAAGAAAAGCTTTATTAGAAGGAAAAGTACACTTCTAGACATGGAGGTGGGCCTGAGCAAGAGAAGCGTGGCTCAAAAGGCCTAAACCAGTGGTTTTTTTTTTTTAAATTTATTTATTTAAATTAGTTTCAAGTATACAATACATTGGTTAGATATCTATATAGTTCATAAAACGATCCCTCCAATTGCTCCCTCCCTCCCCTGGCCCTCCACCTAGCCATCATATTAATGCTAACTGCAGTCTATGGCCATACCCTGAAGGAACCCAATCCAATCTGATCTTGGAAGCTAAGCAGGGTTGGGCCTGGTTAGTACTTGGATGGGAGACCACCTAGGAAGATCAAGTGCTCTAGGCATAAAAAAAATAATAATAAAAAAAATTAGGGATTGTAAACTGACAAGGTTCTTGCAATCTGTGAGGTCAACCAAGGGTTGCCTCGCCTAAAAAAAAAATGCTAACTGCATTCCCTGTCGTGCTCCCCATCCCCATGACCATCTATCAACTACTAATTTGTACTTCTTTAACCTTTCACCCCATTCCTCCAGCTCCCCAACCCCGTTCCCCTCTGTCTGTCACCAAATTGTCCACTGTATTTGTGAGTCTGTTTTTGATTAGTCTTTTTGTTCCTTAGATTCTGCATATAAGTGAAATCATATGGTATTTATCTTTCTCTATCTGACTTATTTCACTTAGCATAATAACCTCTAGGCCCATCTATGTCATTGCAAATGGTAGGATTTCATTTTTTTTAATGGCTGAGTAATATTCCATTGTATATATGAACCATAATTTATCTAATTGCCTGTTGATGGGCATTTAGGTTGCTTCCATACCTTGGCTATTGTAAATTGTGCTGCCATGAATATTGGAGTGTATAGATCTATACGAATTATTATTTTGGTTTTCTTTGGATAAATACCCAGAAGTGCAATTGCTAGGTCAAAAGGTATATCTATTTTTAATTTTTTGAGAAACCTCCATACTGTTTTCCATAGCAGCTGTACCAATTTGCAATCCCACCAACATTGTATGAGGGTTCCCTTTTCTCTGCATTCTCGTCATCACTTGTTTTTTATTTATTGATGATAGCCATTCTGACAGGTGTGAGGTGACATCTCATTGTCATTTCAATTTGCATTTCTCTGATGGTTAGCGACCTTGAGCATCTTTTCATATGACTATTAGCCATCTGTATTTCCTCTTTGGAGAAGTATCTGTTCAGGTCTTCTGCCCATTTTTTAATGGGATTTTTTTTTTGTTGTTGAGTTGTATAAGTTCTTTATAAATTTTGAATATTAACCCCCTTATCAGATGTATCATTAGCGAGTATTTTCTCCCAAACAGTTGGTTGTCTTTTTGTTTTGTTGATAGTTTCCTTTGCTGTACAAAAACTTTTTAGTTTGATGTAATTCCATTTGTTTATTTTTTCTTTTGTTTCCCTTGCTCAAGGAGATATATCTGAAAAGAAATTCCTGTTAGCAATATTAGAGAGTTTGCTGCCTATGTTTTCTTCTAGAAGTTTTATGGTTTTGGGTCTTACATTTAAGTCTTTAATCCATTTTGAGTCTGTTCTTGTATACGGTATGAGAAGATGTTCCAGCTTTTTTTTTTTTTTTTTTGCATGTATCTGTCTAATTTTCCCAACACCATTTATTGAAGAGGCTGTTTTTACCCCATTGTATAGTCTTACCTCCTTTGTTATATATTAAGTGAGCGTATAGGTGTGAATTTATTTCTGGGCTCTCTATTCTGTTCCATTGATCAATGTATCTGTTTTTATGCCAGTACCATGCTGTTTTGATTACTGTAGACTTGTAGTATAATTTGATATCAGGTAGTGTGATATCTCCAACTTTGTTCTTCTTTCTTAAGATTGCCATGGCTATTCTGGTTTTTTTATGGCTCCATATAAATTTTAGGATTATTTGTTCTAGCTCTCTGAAAGATGCCATTGGTATTTTGATAGGGATTGCATTGAATCTATAGATTGCTTTGGGTAGTATGGCCATTTTAACGATGTTGATTCTTCCTATCCATGAACACGGTATATGCTTCCATTTATTTGTATCTTCCTCAATTTCTTTTTTCAATGACATAATTTTCTGAAAACAGGTCTTTTACCTTCTTGGTTAATTTGTTTTCTCAATTTCTATTTCTAAAAGTTCATCATTGGTGTATAAAAATGCCATTGACTTCTGAATATTTATTTTGTAACCTGCTACTTTACTGAATTCATTGATCAGTTCTAATAGTTTTTTTGTGGAATCTTTAGGGTTCTCTATATATAGCATCACATCATTGGCAAATAACAAGAGTTTTACTTCTTCTTTTCCAATTCGGATGCCTTTTATTTCTCTTTCTTATCTTACTGCTGTGGCTAAAACTTCCAATACAATGTTGAAGAGGAGTGGTGAACGTGGGCATCCTTTAGACCAGTGTTTTTTAATTGGAGACATTTGGCAATGTCTGGAGACATTTTTGGTTGTCACAACTTGGGAGGGGGTGCTACTGGCATCTAATGAGTAGAGGCCAGAGATGCTTTTAAGTATTCTACAAAGTACAGAGCAGCCCCTTAGACAACCCAAAATGTCAATAGTGCCAAGGTTTAAATATCTTATATAGACAGAGAGCAATAAAGCAAACAGGGCTAAAATTAACAACTGGGTAATCTAGGTGATTATATAATTATACTATTCTTTCAACTTTTCTGTATGTTTGAAATTTTTCAAGACAAAACATTTAGCAAAAAAGGAAATTAAAAATATATAATAAAAGGAGTCTAGGAGAGACAAAAGAAGATGAAATGATAAAACAATAGGCCATACCTAGAAAAAACAATAATGGAAGGTCTTTTAAAAAAATTATTATTAACCTATGGGAATAAAGAAAAGATAGAAAATTCTACCTAGTCTGTTTTTTGGTAATGAAAACACAGCCAGCACATTAAGGTGAGAGATTTTCAAATGAAGTTTTTAGATAGCTTCTTTTATAATCTTATATATCTTCTACCTGGCTTTCACTGTGTGATGATCAGACAGATAATTTTATATTAAAACTAAATACTTCATACTAAATAAATTCATATTAAAACTAAAGCAAAACGGGAAAACTGGGAACCAGCAGTTGGTTTCTTCCCTACAGGGCTCGAAAAACCCATAGCTGAAAATCAGGCCTCAGAAAGTGGTTACTTAAAAATTTTTCTTACGTTAACGATATAGTAACATAACATAACTGGTATGGTTTGCAAAGCTACAGTTTTATCTTATTTTATCATCCATCATGTTCTGACTAGTCCGGGACTAGGAGGTGTTAGAAAAGGCGAAATAGGTTTACTAAGAAAGTGGGTTTTGTTAAGGTAGAGTTAAATGATAAGGATGCTAGCTTTTACCAGACCTGACTTGCAGTCCTTGCTTTGCGCTATGACCTCCTTTGGTCTCATTCAGTTTCTGCTTATTTATAGTCCTTAGTTTTTCTTCTTTCTCCGGCACTGTTTTATTACGCAGAGTGATAATTGAATAGGTTGACATTTTTGTAACACTTTTCACTGTACTTGCCATCCCCAGTAATTCTTGTTTCTCTGAAACTCCACCTGTGAAAGCAGGCATCCAGAGCTCTGTGGGGAGGATGAATACAGCTAAGAATAAAGGAGTCAGAGCTCAGCTTTCAATTTTAAAAGACTTAGAAGAAACAAGTTTTCACAGGAAGGCTTTCAATGCAAAGGTCTAAGCACCTGAGAGAGAAAGAAACGGGTCTTCTGAATTCCAGAAGATTCACTTTAAATAATCTAGAAGGATGTTTATTAAACTAACTACTATAAAATAGAAGCGATGCAAGATATGACTAAAGTACACCATTCCCACCCAAAAAGAGAGTGAGATGCTTGCCACTTGATGGAAAGAAGAGAATCAAAGAAGACTAAAGGAGGGTTACATGGGGCGCCTCTGAGAGGGTTCCACCCTCACCTTCCTTGAGAGTTGAAACCCCACCCCCACCCGCACTCCAGACACCTGGGAGGATTTTGTGGCAAAACATTCTTTGTTCCTCCTGGAATCTGGGAGAAGGAAGCCCTAAAACAGCACGAGGCAATTGCAGCAGAGTAGAAATGGGCGTGCAGTGGTCCCGAGAAGAGACTGAGTTACCTCACAAGGTCACCACTCAGTCAGCAACCACCTTCAGGTCCATGAGGAGTGTGGAGTTAGGAGGGGGAATGGGACACACTGTAAGACTTAATCTTGCCCATTAAAAGCACTCTGGTCACTTCCATATCAACTCAGGCTCAGCTCATTACTTGGTCTTTTGCAGTTAGGGTTGCCCTGTAAATTTGAATTTCAGATAAAAAGATAAACTTTTTTTCTTTTCTTTTCTTTTTTTTTTAGTATAAGTATGTCCCCTGCAATATTTAGGACATACTTATACAAAAACTATGATTTGTCGTTTATCTAAAATTCAAATTTAAGTGGGTATCCTGTATTTTTATTTGCTAAATCTGGCAATTCTATTTGGAGTTTCTCTCTCCGTTTTACTCTTTCCTTCCCCTTCCCTGGCAGAGCAGGAAGAGCAGGAAGCTTAAGTAACAGCGTGGCATCACAGGAGAAGCTTGCGGTCTGTATGCTGTCTTTTACTCCTATCAGCCTTTCCTGAGAGGCCTCTTTCCACTTTGGGCAGTAGCCTCTTCTCTCACTGCGTCCTTTGTCCCTGTAATTTGCAATCTGTTCTCTTGGCAAGAACTCAGGGCATGGGGAGCTTCCACTGAGGACTCTGGCCCACCTCAAGTCTCACTGTACTGGATTGCTCTGTGTCTCTCCTGGTTTTGTCTGTCGATCTCATGACTTCTGCTTTGAGGTCCTGTTACCTTATGTCTCAACTTCTTCTATAGCTCTCTCAAAAAGCATGGAAATTTTTTCAGATATCCTTCATGTCTCACCAAGCTGAGGGGAACTTGAAGGTTACCTCTCTCTTCATCCCTTCTAGAAGTCCAGTTATAAATATATTAAACCTTCACACAGGCAGTTTTATTGCACTTCGCTTTATCATGCTTCACAGATGTTGCATTTTTTTACAAATTGAAGGCAGAACCCTCCACCAACAAAAGAATTATGACTCATTTTATTGCGATACTCTATTATGGTGATCTGGAACGAAACCTGCAATATCTTCAAGGTATGTCTGTATTCTGTCCAGTAGTCTCTAAATCCTTTTTTAAAGATTCTTTTTTTTCTCTGTGCTTCAGCTCAAGCATTTTTCTATTTTTCTATTTCCCAGCTCACGAATGCTCTTTTCTGTAGTGTTCTAATCTGCTTAAACCTCTGTATTGCATTTTCATTTCTGTTATTGCACTTTTCAGTTCTAGAATTCCACATAGTTAATTTTTATTCTCTAATTTTCTGGTAAAACTCTCCGTTTTAATGTTTTCTTTATCTTTTCCAACATATACTTGGACGTGTTAATCATAGTTATTTTGAAGTCGTCAGCAAAACTCCACTAACGAAATCCCTATGGACTTTGTTTTTTTTTCTTTTGACTTTCGATCATTTACTTCTGTCTTTTAGTATGCCTAGTGATTTTTTATTGCATGCAGACATCATATATGAAAAACTGCAGAGGCTCCAGGTGGTGTTATCTTCCTCTAGAGGTGATAAAGTCTCTACCCTCTGTGAGGCGGAGAGATTTGTTCACCATAGTTGAAAACTGCAGAATATCAGCTCACCTCTCCAGGTCCATCTTTCTGCAGAACCTTGGTCCCTCTGGCCATGGTTGCCTCGCAGCTGTCCAGTGCCTTTAAGCAGATGTTTTGTTTTATGTTTTTCTTTTTCTATTTGTTTGAAGCAGTAGCATTTCTCTTATATATCCTTACTATCTTATTTTTGGTCTTTTTGAAAATTAATTGTTGGTAGAGGTTTGAGTATATCTTCTATTTATCATGTTTGTAGATTGTGTGGCTTCTTCAATCTGCAACTTGAGGCCTTTTATCAGTTTTGGAAAATGTTAATCACTATTGCTTCAAAATTGCTTCTGCCTCATTGTTTCCCCCCTTGTCTTCTTACTCTAATTACTCATACATTAGACCTTCTCATTTTATTTTTTAGTTGTAAAATTTCCATTTGGCTCTTTATTATTTCAGGTCTCTGCAGAAGTTCTCAACATGCCTTTCATTACATTGATTACCTTAAGCTTTGTTATTTTGGATGCTTTATCTGATAACTCAAATTGTGGATCTTTTCTATCATTTGTTTTTCTGTTCATTTTTATTCATATTATCATACCTCCTTTGTGTGTGTGTGAGTGTACGTATGTGTATGTGTGTGTGTGTATTTCAGACATTGATTTTAAAGTATGTTCGTAGAGATAATGTGAAGCCTAAAATGTTGATATTTTTCTTCAGGAAGGACTTTTTTTTTTTTTGCTTTGCAGATGTTCAGGGCATTCTGGGGATGCTTTCAATCCAATATCAAAGTTTTTTTTTTTTTTTTTTTTGTTGTGAGGTCCTATGTTTTGCTAGGTCACTCCAATTCCTAGGTTGCAGTCTGGGTCCCAAACCACAAAAAAGGAGTTGGCTAAGGTTACTAGTTCCCCTTGTTTTAGTGGGTCCTACATTCCACTCCCTGTCCTTGTAGCCTTGAGAAGCTTTCGACATCTGTTTACTGTCTTATAGAAACTGGCAAATGCATCTATGGCACAGTTAACCTCAGTCATGGGCTTACCTCTCTGGTTATCTTTCTTTCCCCAGAAACTGGTCCAATATTTCTCTACTATCTTGTTAGCCCTCTGATACCTTTAAGATTATTTTTCTGAGGGTTTTTTCAAGTTGTCCTAAGAAGGAAGGCTGTGAGAATTATCTGTTCTGCCATTAGCAGAAATGTAAGTTCTATGTATTTAATATTAATTCCCCTAGATTGTCTAGATATTTGTAATGGGAGATGTACCGAGTTAGTCTTAGTCCTTCATGTTGCCTCAGTGTAAGGACTAACCATTAAAATTATAAACAGCACTATACTGGTTAAAAGCTTGGTTTCTGAAGCCAAAGAGATTTGGGTTTAAATTGTGGCTTAACAGCTTTTTACTTTTTAGAAAATCTGGAATAGAATTTGGAGAAAATCATCTCCAAATTCTTTGTTCTTTGAAAGTATAATTAATTGTGAAGAGAAATAAGATAATGTTTATAAAGCATTTAGCACAAGATTAGCCATAGGGGAGTACTCTAGAAACAGGTTGTTGAAAAAAGAAATCTTGGCTCTATGGAAAAATATCCTTTTCAGTGGAGAGAGTTGATGATTACTACCTCAATCAAATGATCAGACTTACCCTCCAACATAGTAGGTCAGACATTTTGAACTTCTTAATGTGATGCAGTAAGAAGTATATTATATCACCTATGTAATATAATTGCTAATTATAATTGAATCAAATCATGAAGAGACAATCAGACAAATCAATTACAGAACATTCTACAAGATAACTAGCCTGAATTCTTAAAAAAAAAAAAAAAAAGTCAATATCCTGAAAAAGAAAACCAAAGGCAGGGATGCTTTTGGTTAAAAGAGATTAAAGGGGCATAAAAAATATGCATGTGTAAACCTTGTTCGGATCCTGAATTGGAAAAAATCTATAAAAGATGGCTTTGGAGACATTGAGGAAATTTAAATGTGGATTGTGAATTAGATATTATTGCATTAATGTAAAATTTTAGATGTGATAATGATATTGCAAATAGGATATACTTATTCTTAGAAGATGCATGCTGAAATACTTGGGGGTGAAATATCATTCTGCAACTTTTCAAACTCTCCAGCAAAAATAAATAAAACAAATGTGGAAATGTTAACAACTGGTATACCTAGGTGAAGGGTATACATAAGAGTTTTTGTCATATAATTTTACTTTTCTGTGGGCTCGAAAATTTCAAAATAAAAAGTTGGAGAAACATTCTTGGCTCTTCCATTTGAGTTATTCATTCTCAGATTAAGTTTTTAATTCAGAAAAAATTTACTTACCAACTACTAAGTATTATATACTGAGGAGTAGTGATGAATTAGGTAAGTGCATTCTCTAACTTTGTTTCCTCATTCATGACATGGAGATAGAGTAATAGCCAGCATTTATTGAGTGCCTACTCTGCACCAAGCCACTCTGCTTGGTGCAGAGTAGGCACTCAATAAATGCTGGCTATTGTAATAAATCAACTTTGTCTATTGTTGATCTACTTCCATCCATTTGATGTTTTTGGTCTTTCAACTCTACTTTAAATAAAAATGCGTGATCTTCTATCTTACGTATTCTTCTTCCCAATCCATATCCTGATATTACCACTCACCTTATTTTTGTTATTATTATTAGGGCATTTGAAGTTTTAAAGAGATTATATTAAAGTGGTTAGAAGAATGTTATATTATTTCATATTAGGTATGTGTAGATGTGACTATTCTAAGGTCTAGAGTACATATTCAGATAGATTTTATTGTGATTATGTCCTGGTCTAAGATTGGATTATAAACGAAGGAATTTTTAAAAGTTTCTAAATTTATTTTTTAAAATATAAGATCTTGAACTGATTAAATATTTAAAAACACTAGAAATTCCCTAATGCTCTATCCTAATAATCCTTCCTCTTTTACGAACTGTATATATTTGACATGTTATTTTATCTATGAGTAAGAGCACTTCTTCCATGTTACTCCACCCACTCATGGTCTCAGATGCTAATGGCTCGGTCTGATAAATGTGTTGTTCATTCAAAGCCCATACCATAAAATTTATCATTGAGTTCCAAAACTTTCCTTTCAGTTTAGACTGTGATTACAGTTCATAACTTATACAAAGAATTATTTTAATGCAATAGTACCACAAAAACCAAACTAAAGATTATTTACATAACTTGCAAAAGTAATTCTTAACAACTTTAGACCTTAGTGATTCCGAGCAATAAGTGATACTTTTGGATCAAGTGTATTTTCAAGTGTTTATTTAAAGAATAAAACAAAACATTTCTATTTTCTTATTTTCCTCTTACAGTTTTTGAAAAGATTAGAACAATTATTCATATATTAGCATTAGCATTAAGTTTTACATTGCACTTCATTATAACCTTGTCCATTTATAATATAGTAAATTATTTCTTATTTCTTATTAATATATAATAGAATTAAAATAAATAATGCTGAAATAATTTAATAAATCTTTATGGAATACCTAATATTTTCTATGCTAAAATGTTTTGTAGACATTTTATACCTCTGACCACAGATTCAGAATGAACAATTTGGTATAGTAAATACTATATCATCTACTTTTAAGAAAAAGAGAACAAAAGTTAAAGATTCCTGGAAAGCGATAAACTTTAACATAGTTAGGTATTTAGGGTTCTCTAAAACAATATTTTTCTTTCTTTTAAATGTGTAGAAAACAAAAAGTTTATCTTGGTTAGCTTGGTAATCTATGAGTAGTACACTAGATGGTGCTATAAGGCTGTTAGAAAGAAAGAAAGTTTTAGTAGAAAAAATACTAAGGCAATTCTGATGATAGTTAAGTGTTTCAGTCCCTGAGAGCAATTCCAGATATGTAGGCAAGTAATGTTCATAAGTTTTAGCCCTATGTCAGATAAATCTGAAGCTAAACCACAAATTTAGCACATTTTAAAATGGTTTTAATGTTTGACAATTCAATCTGATTCTACTGAAATAGAAATTTTAGTTATTGAAATATAAATGTATTATATATTTAAACATATTGCTATTAATTTCATTTAGGAGTCTTCTCATGAACCTTATGCCCACCATTTAATGAATCTCTAAGTCAATCTCTTCAAATGGTTTCCTGAATTTCTGAGTTATCAATTAAGCAGAAAATATTAATCAAACTCTCTTATTAAAGTACTGCAATATATTAACACAAATATATGAAACAATACATTAGAATCACTCTATTAGTACAGTATTTCTTATATAAATAACATTTCATGATTTTTTCACATTACAGTAAAATCAGAAAAATATTTTTTTTACTAAAGTGCCAAATAAAAACAAAGCTTTTCTTTTATAATATTTTCTACTTATTTTAGATATTAAATATTCAAAAAGGTGAACAAAAGGTGAGTAAAAATATACCTTTTGCACCCTAAGAGTTATTTTAGTTTTAAACTAAGTTATGAGATCTGTTCGTGATTTTTCTGCACATCTTTTCAGCTCTGCTTCTAGAATTTCTCCCCATGTTTCAGCATCCATCGGGTACATGATTTTTTCTGGTAGGCTAACGGAAGAACATAAGTTGCTGTATCTGCCACTTAGCCAATTGAATTTCACTTTACTCTTCTGGTAATTCCTCTGTAGTGTGTACTGAAAGAAGTAAATCAACATCATCAATGTAGAAGTTGGTTGGTTAGTGAATTTGTTTGAAACCAGAGAAGCTGACTGACAGGGCTGAAAACATAAGTATTTACATTGATATATACATATATATATATGTACTAGTAAGTGGGTGTGTAGATGGAGAGAGGGGAGGCTAAAGAGGGAGGAAGAGAGAGAGGGAAGGGAGGGGGCGGGAAGGGAGGGAGCGAGCAAGCAAGCTAGCACAGCAAACCATAGAGTTTGCTGGGGGTTTTGAATAATGTGGAGTGAAAAGAAGTAGCCACTTTCCTTTCGGCTATCAGAAGAAAATGCCCGAATGTAGGATTTAAAAAATGTAGAAGGGATGGGAGACAGTATGGTCTGCAAGAAAAGAATAATAATTCAACTTTAAGTCCAAAAGCCAACACGCTCTGTATGTCACTCTGTATATAAAATCCTACCTCCTTCAAGCAGAAGGTAGAATTAGTTCAAACCTACCACCTTATTTTAAGAACACTGCAGACCACAAAAATTAAACTTACCATCCAGGAATAACCACTTTTTCGATCATCATCTATTTCTCTTTTGCACACAGCTCTTATAGCCAAGCAATGAGGTTCCCATAAAAAGTCATTTTTTGTTATTGTGCAGTTCCAGCTCCTGCATGTCACTGAAGCCCGGCACAGACTCTGAACATCCAGCAGACTGAAAATTTGTAAAGAAATTTCTCTAGGCAGCAGTTCAAAGTTATTTAGACTCTCCGTGTTTTCCTTCTCAGCATCGACAGAGTTCAATTCTATGTCAGAAACTCTTGAATTACTGCTCTTCTTGGAGTTTTTCTGCATAGTTTGATGTTTTAGTAATGTAAGCTCACAGGTAATCTAAAAGGCAGAGTTTAAACATACTCAGTCTCTTCAGATCAGACTATAGATCCTACTCTGAACCAGATACTTTCTGCGGAATGATTTAAAGAACTTTAACTTTCTCTACTTGAGCTTCTCAGTCTGTAAAGCTCCTCTTGTGTGCGTTCTTGCAAGGATTAACAGGGATGATGTATAAATCATCTAGCCTCACATCTGAATTGCACATTGGAAGCACTTGACAAACATTACTTCTTTTTAACATTTTTAGTAAATGCAGTTGTTTCTAAACATGTCTTTCTGCTCCCAAAGAACATTATCTAAAAAAGATGAGTCTTCACGGACTAAAATTTATTGCATTTAGTAGAAATGACTGTTGTGAGAACACATTTGATTCCAAATATTTATTAAAAACACCTTTGAAAATGTGTATGACTCAATGTTATTAAACTCCTGGATACTTATTGTCTGTGAGAACTGATGCCTTATCATTAAGTTCTCTATCTACAATTTGTGACTTAATCACAAACCTGATGGACATTTAGTAGTTTATATAAGAATTGCTTATCTGTTTGTATCTAATGGGTAGGTACTCATATTTGACACAAATACTGTCTGAAATGGACAAGAGGTTGAGGTCAGGATTATAATGACACAAAGTCTCAAATATTCAATTCGGTTTATAATATCAATGTTTTAGAAATGGCCTCTTGAAGCTATCCTACATGCATAATTAATTATGAACCAAGGATAATAGTAACTGAGGCCATCAAGCAACAGTGATGCTCACCACTATAAACAATGTTTATAATTTAGCTATGTATAGCATGTGACTAAAGATTTTAAAGTCTAGTTTCAGCTAATTTACCAAAGGTACATGGTGTAGACTTCTGAAATTGGCTGAAAAGCAAGAAGCTATTTTTGTATATAAAGGCAGCTTATACTTACTTAAAATCAGTTTATTCCATTTTGCACTTCTCTTTTCAATCGGTAGTGTTGGAGGAGGGGTTTGAAGTACAGCTAAATACTTCTTTTAACTTAGCTCATGACAAGTCCCCTTTCTAGATGAGCTACTCACCAAACGTTCCTGGACTTACCAAGACCATAGTTGCTTCCATTCATTTGGTTGTTTATGATCCAGATTAACTGTGGTGCTTAGAATTTTAATGTCCGTATTCAACGGAGGACTTCCTCTTGAGGGTTTGGGAAAGAAAACAAACTGGTAAAGACAAGGTCATGATTCATCCGCAAGTTTTTGCCACACACCTCCGCCCTCTCACCATCAATACAAACCAAAGCCAAACTACTATATTCTTGAAAAGAATCTCATATGAGGAGAACGTTACTGTTTGTTTCTACTCCCAAGATCTCACTGAGGAATAAAATGCGTTCGCCCGTTACAGTTACTCCACAGGAGGCAGAAGCTTTTGAATTTCACAGTTATGGGGGGGCGGCGGCGGCGGGCGCGGTGGTAATGGTGACCACGGCGGCGGCATGCATAATAATTACTAAAATTACCACTACACTATTCTGGCTAAAAATTTAGGTTTACGGTTTAATTATTTAACGCCCACGAACGGTGGCTTAATAATTCACTACTTAAGTATTTAATTAATACTTTTACTCCAATGATTTCATTGCAAAATTAATCATTCCAATATCGCCACGTAATCATTACCAATACTAGGCGAATATGGATCCAACGGCATACGGCACCACACCTACTTGGCCGGCACTGCGGAAAGTCGGTGCCTTAGCGAGGTTCCTAAAATTCCATCAGGCATCTTTCCTCTTCTAAATCCAGTTTTGCCTAGATGCCTGCAAACTTACCTTCTTCTGCATCTTCTTTACAAATCAAACTTTTCCGAATTACCTCTCTAGTTAGGGAAGAGCTCGTCCCCTTTCAAGTGTCACACAGAGGGAGGGATCCGGAGGCAGCGCACATCTGGCGGCGGGCGCCTCCTGGCTTTCGGGGAGCCCCCACCTGCCCAGACCCCGCAGGTAGGAAGGAACGACCCCACGTGCCATCTGAGCCACCCTCCTTGAGGGCCCCGAGCAGACCGCACCTGTCGGAGCTCGAAGAAGCCAGGGCACTGACAAATGGACAATAACAACTACGAGCACCGACTGTCACTGCAGCTGCGCGCCGCTGAGCGGAGCCTGCGCTGGCGCCAGAGCTGAGCCGCTGACCCTACTGCCCGCTGCCCGCGGAAAAACACCCTACCCGTCCAGCGCGGCGCGGTCTCCTTCCAGGATTTAAAACCTTGGGCTTTGAATGCTTCTCGTCATTCCTCCGGCCCTGCCCACTCTAGCCCCGCCCCACTGACTCGGGATTCGCGCAGGCGTAGAGAGAGGGGCGCGCATTTCCTTTGGGGATTGGTAGTTTTACCGGCGCGTCTCGGCTCTGCAAGGCAGGACAGGGAAGCCGTCGCGGACTACAAGGTCCGGCGTCCTCCAAGACGGGAGGGCGGTGAGAAGGAATGGGGGAGTGAGTAAAACCGGGCCTTTTGAACAATGGTTTGAGGAGGTGTGATGGGGAAATCCCTCTGTGCGTCACTGACCCGAGGGCGGGGCGGGATTCGGGACCCGTCGCTAGGCCCCTGCTGCACTAGGACTTGACAAGCCGGAGCGGAGTCTTTGCGCCCCTTCCCCCCTGTGCTTTTCCGAGGCCTCCGTAGGCCCCGCGCGTGTCCCTGGAAGGCGGAAACGGCTGCGGGGACCGTCTCCTTTGAAGGGGCCTACTCCTCGCCGCCATGTCCGGGGGCTTTGAGCTGCAGCCTCAGGACGGCGGCCCCCGGGTGGCCCTGGCGCCCGGGGAGACGGTGATCGGCCGCGGGCCGCTGCTGGGAGTAAGTGTGGCAGGGGGCTCGGCTGGCCCCGGAGAGCCGTGCAGGATCCTCGCTGGCTCTTAAGGCCTCACTCCCCGTCCTGGGCCGATTCCCCACCACGCCAGCACTGTCTGTCTGGTGTATAGAAGTTTGGGGGCAGCACGTTATTCACTCTACTTTAATCAACTCACAAACGTTTCCTTAGGTTGCCTTTAAAAAGCACTGATTTCTCTTACCATCTTTGTAATCTTATGCAGGGGGTTGGCAAACTATGGCCCTGGGTCCAAATCCAGCCTGTACAACCTGTACTAACAATGGTTCTGAAGTTTTAAAATGTAAAGTGTATACAAACAAACAAAAACGCTATTAGCCTTCCTGGGATAATAATTGATTCAAGGGTTGTGGATATTGCCTCTTGGCCTGACAGGTCCAATATTTACAGAAAAAGTTTGCCAACCTCTGCTTTTATCTCTTCTAGAATAATTTCTTATTAGCTTTTGGCCTCTTTTGTGTGACTGGCCTTACTTTTATTGTAACAATCTTTTTCAGTAATATCAATGGCTAACCTTTGTGTAGTGTGTGGTAAAAACCATGAGTTAGGTGCTCTTATTATCCTCATTGTTCAGATGAGAAAAATGAGCTATAGATGTGTTATTTAAAGGGTACACATAAGCTTTTGGATACACAGTGGCACTAAGCTATATAGTCTCCATTCTTTGGGATGTTTAGGAATTGGAAAATTGGCCCGTTGCATTCTGGGATTTTGTAGATCTCTAAATACGTACATTTTTATGGTTTTCTTAACATTCAACATTTCCTTTTTAGCGCTCACTTTGTGCAGCACATTTTGTAGACTCTAGCAGTGTAGGTCATACAAAGATGAATGAGAGACGGGTTGCTACATGAGTAGGACTTTTCTCTTGGACTCTGTGGACAAACGGGTGTCAGTGAGTTAATATCAGAGAATAAGGAGTGTGGACTGTTATCCTGGTTAACCTCCATTGTCTAAATGGACCCTTCTCCAAGCAGGAAAAGGAGTGATAATTCAAAGTTGTAATAAGGAAGTCATTCCTAAAGGGGTGTGTGCGTGCGTGCGTGCGTGCGTGTGTGTGTGTGTGTATATATGCATGTAGTAAAGTCAATTAAAGTCGAAGTGCACTCCCTTCCCCATATCTGTCCTTCTGTCCCACTCCTCTCCTACCCCTTCTCTCCCTCTCCCTCTCCCTCATATCTCCATCTCTGTCTCCGTCTCCGTCTCCATCTCTATTTATAAGTTAGAAACTTAAAAGAATATGTGCTTCATCTAGAAGTCTTTCGACTGGTAACTGAAGAATTTTGATTTTCATAACAAATTTTATCACCAGTGCAGTACTGCGGACCTGGTTAAAAGATCGATGAATTTTAGGCCTGTGTTCTTTAAACATGCCAAGAGGTTGCAGACCCTTTGATTATTTATAGCTTGATCTTTTGTGTTACAGGTTTGTTCTTGTGAGATGGGCCTATTTGGTTTCTGTTTTTGAAAATGGTAAGGTGTAGAAAGTCAGTTATCTGGATTGAATTTTGCTTTTCTTTTTCAAATGATCATTCAGCAATGAGACTCTATTGCCAAGTTTGGCAGATATTAGAAGTGTTTATGAACGATATCCTAAATGCATGAAAGGAAAAATTTGAGGAACACACGGATTATCTTGTGGTTTTTAAGGTTTTGATGCTGACAGATGCATGTATTTCTTCTCTGAGGTGGTTAAAATGCAACATGAGAGCTGCTTTTTCAAATGACACCAAATTTAGTTAGGTGTTTTTGTTTTGTTTTGGTAATGTGAGAGAGCAGATTTGGTTCTAAGTGGGAAAACTCCGGAAGTTCATTGTAAATTCATATCCATCTGAAATGATTAATAATAAGAAGAATGATTTTTGAACTCCCTTACTTAACTAGCCATGTTCTTTGGAGACAAATTTCATAAAACTCTATGGGCATACAAACATAAAGGTTTATAATTTCAACTTGTAGCCTATAGCCATGCCACCCTGAACAAGCCTGATCCTGTCTAACCTTGGAAGCTAAGCATGGTCGGGCCTGGTTAGTACCTAGATGGGAGACCACCTAGGAAGACCAGTGCTGTAGGCGTAAAAAATAAAAATAAAGGATTGTAAGCTGACAAGGTCCTTGTAATCTGTGAGGTCAGCCAAGGATTGCCTCACCTAAAAAAATAAAAATAAATAATTTCAACTTGTAAAACAGTCTTAGTGGTCAAACAATTTGAAAACAAGAATGTCTTTATGTCTTTAGAGTGGCAAGAAAATGTAGAGAACAGAGCAGAGTGAAATTTAATTTTATTGTGTTCTTTGCTTTAGTGTGAGTCATCAGCAAACCCAAGGTCTTAGTTTACTTACTAGGTTGTAATTGTTTCATGATCTGTACAAATAAAAACGGTTTACAGCGGGATGAATCTCTAGGGATTTATCCTGGGTGAAAACGGCCAATCCCAAAGGTTGTATATTGTATGATTTCATTTATACGACATTATTGAAATGACAAAATTATTAAATTTGAGGACAGGTTAGTAGTTGCCGGGGATAAAGAAAGGGGTGGGACAGCAGGAGGGAATCAGGTGGGTATAAAACAGCAGCAGGAGGGATGTTTGTGGTGACGGAAATATTTATATCAAAACCTTATCAATATCAAAATCTGATTGTGATAGTGACTATAGTTTTGCAAGATGTTACTACTGGGGTAAACTGGGTGAATGGTATGAGGGATCTTTCTGTATTAAATATATATCAACCACATTTGAATCCACAGCTATCTTAAATAAAAAATTTAATTAAAAAAAAGGTTTTACAGTATAACATCTCAAGCAACAGAATATCTGTAGGCCAAACTATTTGCTTTATGGTTTTTCTTTAATTAAAGCTGATTAGTCATTACACTGTTAAATGAAAACTGCCATTTCTGATTTCACATCTTCCTTATTCTGTTTTGATAGCAGGGATTATAGGACAATCCCTTATGATCTGTTTCTTTCTAAGGAAATTGAACAGTACCAGGTATCTATCTAGTGAGACTTCCTAAAGGCAGATGTAATTGGCCAGATGTCATGGGCTTTTATATAGACTCTTCAGGTGGTATCAGGTCACCACTTCTAAGAATGCTGTAAGTATCTCACAAAGTTTACACAAAGTAGCTGCTCCCCATTCTGGCAACTCTGTGTTATTCCTGCTTGTTGCAGAATTTCACAGGCTGTCCGGGAGTACTAGTCCTACTTGGTCCAACAATGTTTGTCCCTAGGGATGTGCCACGCACTCCTAACTGCTGGATTTGCCTCTCCCTCACTTAATTATTGAGCCCAGTATAATGCCTGGCACATAATTGGTCTTTAACATATGATCTTTTCCTTCCTTTTCTGCATTTCAGCTTCTCACTCTTCCAGTCCTCAAAAAGAGTCTACTTGTAATTTAAGTGTAAAAAGGATATAGAGTTTGGAAGTGAATTTTAAGAGTAAAAAGCAGTACTACCTACTGTTAAAGCTTAAGGAACAACATTTATTATGGATTAAATGTTAACATTTTTTCTATTTTGTTGACTAATATTTTAATAAATTTAGAAAATAGTTGATGAATAAATACTGTAGTCAGATGGGAGGAATGAAAGAAATAACTCCTTGTTCTTGTGAAATTTATAGTTCAGTAGCTATGAGAGACATAGAAGCAAGTAGCTAAATGAGTTATAGCCTCAAGTGGGACTGGAGGCAGGCAGGCAGCTTGAGTGAGTGAAGTGGGAAGGAGTAAGAAAAACAACACAAAAGGACAATAATAAATGATAGCATTGTCATAAATGATAACTGCTTCAATATGTCAGTGATATATTGAGCTATGAAATGTTAAAAGTTAGAATTTTGGTAGGTGGAGAGTTGGGTGGTAGGAAGGAAAGATCTTTCAGACTAAATGTATGATTTAAGATCTAAGATTTGAAAATATAGGTATATTGGATAATTGGATAAGTGATCACTAGATGTGGGATAATCACATTACATCAGTGGTCCCATTTAACTTTTACAGACATTGCTTTTAGAGTATTTATTAGTTTTTTTAATAGGCTTTATTTTATTGAGCAGTTTTAGCTTCATAGCAGAATTGAATAGACAGTACAGAGAGCACACTCTATATACCCCTCTACCCCTACACATGTGTACCCTCCCCCATTATCGACATCCTGTACCACAGTGGTATATTCTATGAACTTATATTGACATGTCATTATTACCCAAAGTCCATAGTTTATTCCAGGGTTTACTCTTGGTGTACATTCTATGGGTTTTGACAAATGTATAATGACATATATCCCCCACTGTAGTATCACACAGAATAATTTCACTGCCCTAAAAGTCCTCTGTGCTCTGTCTACTCATCCTTCCTTTCCCTTCCAACCCCTGGCAACTGCTGAACTTTTTACTGTCTTTTCCAGAATAATATATAGTTGGAATCATACAGTATGCATATGTGGACTTTTCAGATTGGCTACTTTCACTTAGTAATATGTACTTAAGGTTCTATTGTCTTTTCATGGCTTTTTAATGATGTTCCATTGTCTGGATATTCCACAGTTTATTTACCTATTGAAGGACATCTTGGTTACTTCCAAGTTTGGCAGTTATGAATAAAGCTGTTATAAACATCCATGTGCAGGTTTTTTTGTGGACATAAATTTTCAATTCGGATAAATACAGAACTCAGTTGTTGGACCGTATGACAAGAATTTGTTTAGTTTTATGAAAACTGCCAACTGCCTTCCAAAGTGGCTGTACCATTTTATATTCCCACCTCAACAAATGAGATTTCCTGTTCCAAATCTTCATCAGCATTTGATATTGTCAGTGTTTTGGGTTTGGGCCATTCTAAAAGGTGTGTAGTGAGTTACATATGTATGTGCATGTGTGTTTTTACTAAATCAGTGTCTGCAAATTATTATCTGCCATGTACTACTCAACCTGAATATGCCATCTTTTCATATGCCTCTGTGCCTCAGTCCCAGCTCCTTTCTCTGGTAATTTGATTCTTTAGGTAGTATCTGAATATCTATATTTTTAAAAACTCTGAGGATGATTCCGTTGCAAAACCAGAGTTGAATACCACTTCTAGACAAACTCTCAAGAGTAGGTCTTTAAGAAATGTCTGCTGAGCCGAACGAAATAACTATTCAGGAACTTTAATTTACCAAATTCAAGTGGGGATTTAAAACCAGTTTTGTCTTCCTAAGCTCTGCTTATATTTTTACTCACCATGTTGCCTCAGTCATAATATATTAATGATAAGGATGATGTTCTCACATTTGTATAACATTCACTATGCAAGCAGCACTGCGAGCCAAGCAGGTTGAGTGAGTTGAAATTTCAGTGACATCAAGTCAGCACAGGTCTATCATATAGCCTGACAATTCAGCAACCTTGAATTAGGAGCTGAGAAAGTATTGAGTTTTACTTTTAAAAATCTAAATAATCCATATTTCATCAGTATGGCGGATTAAATAGGTGTTTGTGAGGTAGCCTTATAACCTTAGTACCATTTACACTGTCATTCATGTGGGAAAGTATATTCACAAATTTTGAAAACTACTTCACATCCACTCTATTAATAATCTTTTAAAGAGAGCTTATTTGTAAATTGGAGTCTGTCCAGAGAGCCTCTGGCCAAAATCAAGTCTATTTCCTCAATTTGTTTTTTCTTAATATCAGAAATTGGACTATTCCATGTGTAATAATAAACATCTTGTATCAACTGACTTTTGCTCTGTTGAGGAATAAGATCCACATAATATCTAATGTTATGACAAAGTCTCAGTGTTGATGATTGAACTTTGGAGTGTATGCTGAACCCGATACTGGGAAGCACTCTAAATAAGAAAATTAAAAAAAAAAAAAATTATGGTTTGTCTGCTAGTTAGCAGGTCTTAATTTTAGATTTTATTTGCTTTACACACATACACACACAAAGTTGGAGGGAAGGATTTTATGCAAATGATGCCTAAAGAAGATCCCATGCTTCTTTAGGTTGTGCATTTTCTCATAATATAGCCTCAAATCCCATACCAGATGATTTTCTTTTTGTCTCTACCGTGAAAATTTAAATTTGTTTATTTTTATTTGTTGTTGATAGAGCAAACTAGATACTCTTATGTGAAAGCATTGTAAATTACAAAGTATTGTATAAGAAAATTTGTATTATCTTAGCCCTTGGTGTGTTATGTAGTTTATATTGAAAAACAAACAAATCTTAATTCTTCTCTGCATTAGGGAACATTAAATTCATGAGATATATTATACCTATCTATGATATTCAGAATTTTTTCTAGGAAAAGATCTTAAAAATTAAATGGTATTGGTTTTCAGTAAATATATATAGGCAAAAATGAAAAGTACCATTCTATTCTATTTCAGGATCTAGTAGCTCTTCTCCTTTTACTTTATTCAAATTTTTTATTTTTAGAATTTTGGAAATAAACAGGTTAGAGACCTTGATCCAAAACCTCTAAGCATTTCTGCTGGTAGCATAAGAAAATCTTCATTTTGTTTGACTTCAGTAAATGCCAAAAACAACCCCCCATAATTGCCAAACAAATCACAAACAGTTCTTTTATATTTTCATGTCTTTATCTTTGGACACAAACATCATGTCTTAAAAAATGGAGAAAGGATTTGTACCTATATCGCAATGCGTGAAACATTCAATTCAAAACCAGAAAATCAAAGATAAGGGATCTACATTTTATCAATACAAAAGTGATATAAAAATAGAGTCCTGTTCCTATTCAGAAAACAATATGAAGAATTCAAATGAAAAGGTATTTTTCTATAGTATCTGAAAAAAAAAAAAAACCCCTGCTATTTTAGCTGTTGCTAACAAAGGATAAGAGTGATTTTTGCGTCATCCTTCAACCTATGAATTCTTCAGGATTTCTTTTCTGAACTTCTCCCATAAGATACTCAGTTCTTTTAAAACTAAAGGAAGTTTTTGTTCTTCAGTGCTCAATTTAGTTAGCTTTTCTGTTTATTATTCCTCTGTAACTGACTGAACATAATTTATTAGGCGTCCAGTATCAATATAACAGTTGTTAGAGTAATGAGTATTAATAATCATAATTGCTTTTGGCTGTAAATAACAAAAAAGTGCAAACAGGATTTTAACCAAATAGATATTTTCTTCTGTAGTAGAGGGCCAGTCAGTCAGGACCAGTGCAGCTACTTAAGGAGTGACCTTTTCTGTGCTCCTCCTTGGTCAGCCTTTGCATGTGGCTTTCATGTCTGTAGTCATAGATGCCTGCTGTACCTTGAGGTGTCACATTTAAGCAGGAAGAAAGAAAGGTAGAGGTCAAAAGGCACCTGCCGATTGAGCCTATTTCTTTTTATCAGAAAGATAGTAATCTTTCTAGAAGCTCTACTCTGTTTTGAATGTAGATTTTGTTGTTTTGTTAGTCAGATATGGTGAGGCTGACAGGTTGGTAGATGACTGCCATTGAAAAAATAATTTATTGCAGTTTCCAAGAGAAAGAAGGGCACACCACGCAGGGCCACACTCGAGAACTCTGAGGTTGGTGGAAGGCAGAAGGTGGAAGAGAGAGGGAGCCAGGGAAACTGGTGGAGAAACCTTTATTGTGGTTTGCTCTTACCCTCTGGCAAGGCAGGGTAAGCAGGTTTAGTTTGGTCTAATTTGAATAATTTTGTTGGGCTTTGCTCCGTAGGGGCTGCCCCTAGTTGGCTGATGCCTCACCCTTGGGTGATTAAGGCAGTGTCAAAGCCAGGTAAAGTCTGGAGATTGGGAGTAAGGTCTGCGACTGGTTAGTTTGCATGTGAGAGGTGCACTTGCTGGTGAGTGATTTACTGTCTCCAGCAACCTAATATCCCTGGGAGGGGTAGTCATTTCCTAGTGTGCAATGCCCCAGATACCAAAGCAGCAGATACAGAAACTAGAAAATATGGTTACAGTCTTTCTTATGTATTTTGCCAGATCTATGTTGCTTGGCCATCCATAGCAAAGGAATTCTAGGCATTTCGATATTTTTTAACTAAGCACATTGTTACCCTAACAAATTGGAGTACTATTGATACTGAAGAAGAAATAAGTAGATATTAAGAAACTAGTAGTATGTAGTATAGTATCACATGTGAATAATTAGGATCTAAAAAGTATATGTGTAGTTTAATCATGAGTTGCAAATTCAAATACCCGTAGAGGCCAGGTGTTCAATAAAGGGTGAAAGGGCTCAGTGGAATTAGTAGGGAATGCTGGAGACTGTCGCGAGGTGGAGGGTCCATATAACCTTCAAAGTAAAATTAAAACACTGTGAGTGATTTGTGGCCTATTGGCTATGAGTTTGTGGTACCTAGTCTAAATTAAGGAAAAAAATTTTTAAAAAATTACATGTAACTAAATAGAGGTTTAATTTACTGAAGAGACTATAAATAGAATTATACTTCATTTATCATGTTACTTAGTAATCATGTATACTACGTTTTCTAGATAATTTGATGATAACTCTTTTAAGTACCAATATTTTTGAAATTTTAACTTTTTTCTCCTGAACATTTCATTTTGAAAGATTTCAGACCTGTAGAAAAGTTGAAAGAATAGTACAATAAACATATATATATATATCCTTAACTTAGATTAACTGATAGTTAACATTTTACCACATTTTCTCTCTCTCTCTCTCTCTCTCTCTCTCTCTCTCTCTTTCTCTCTCTCTCTCACACACACACACACACACCCATTTGAAAGTATACAACATGCATTATGGCACTTTATTCCTAAATATGTCAACACATATCACCTAAGAGCAAGGACGTTTCTGCATAAATAGTAAATAAGTACAGACATGTACACAAAAATACTCATTATCACTCTTAAGAAATTTGTAACTGCAATAAATTTTAATATTATTCAGTTTTACCCAACTTTTCCAACAGTGTTCTTTTTAGCATTTAAAAAAAAAAATTAGGATCCAATCAAATTTTATCTTTAATCTAGACCTATTCTATCTTTCGTGGCACTGATGCTTTCAGGAGTCCAGGCCCGTTTCATAGAATGTCCACAAGTTTGATTTGCCTGATTGTTTCTGTATAATTAGGTTCAGGTTAAACATTTTAGACAAGAGTATTCTATAGGTGTTGTGAACTCAGAGCAGCATATCAGGAGGCCCAGTTACCAGTTTGTCCTTTTGCTGGTGATTTTATTAGTGTGATTATTTGGGGAAGATGGTGTTGGCCAGACTTCTCCCAGTGAAGATGTCATTCCTTTTGTGAATGATCTGTGGAGTGGTTGGAAACTTCACGAATATTGTTTCCCATCAAGCTTTCACCTGAAAGTTAACATCCATTGAGCCTTTACTGAGTCATTTATTACTTTGGTAGTCACAACATAGTGATTTTCTGGTTCCATCATTTCCTCTACGTTAGCTGGCATTGTTTTATAAAGAAAGTCTAGTCTCATTCTCCCAGCCTTAGCCCCAGCCCCTTTCTTGAGTTCAGTGTGAACTCATGGGTTATGTTTGTATTCGGTATGCTGTATTCCATTATTATCATGATTCATGTTGATGCCCAAATTGTTCCCAGTTTTGCTGGACCTCTCAACTGCTGGATGTGAGATGTGTTTTCAGCATTTCCCACTCAAGGTATGACTTTTTTTCTGGCGGTGGCAGTATCTGTGTCCCACCACCTCTAGGTTCTCCCTCCTTCTCTCTTCTTTTCCTCCCAGTTGCCACTTGACTTTCTGTTCCAGCGTAGGTCCTGAAGCTTCATCTGCATTTGATATTTCTTTCTCCTTTTACATATAAGGTTATGGTAATCTCCATTTCTCAGTGCTTTAGATGTAGGATATAGGTGGTGGTATTTGCTTAATTTATTGATCTCTGATTTTTTGGATGATGTGTGGAGTGATTAGAATTTTGGCGGCTACAGTTATTCTGTATGAAACAAATTCCTCGATTTTAACTGTTTTTATGTCTAAGATACAAAATGTCTGATTTTCAAATGAAGTTTTCATTTAAACCTGGTGACTCGTGGTAATCAATAAGCAAACTTGGGTAAGCCTTTGGTACCTTTCGAAGGATGTTATGTCATTTGTCCCTACTCTCAATAGCCTCTAGCTGACATGCTCTTCGGATTCTTGAGTTTCTTTGCTTTTCTATTCCCTCTTTTCTATAGCCTTTCTCTGTCCTCTAGCAGACCAACATCAGTCATTTCCGCATACCCGCCATTGACAATGCATTGCTTACTAAACCCTGTCCGCTTTATTCTCTACTGTGAATAGAGAATTGGGAATTTAGGTAACACATCTTGTTAGACTCGAGTATGATGTTAGAGTAAATAGGACCAAGCGAAAGCCTGAAGGCCTCTTGGAGCTTTATTTAGAGCTTGAATTTTCTCAGAATGTCTGATGCTTATTAAATAGCCATTCTGCTTTATTACCAATTCTTTAGTATGTTCTAGTTTGGACAATTAAGCTACTGGTAAATATTCTAAAAGATAATGTTTTATGTATTGATAATGAGGGAAGCAGTGCAGTATTAAGAGCAAAGGTGTCTCTGGAATCAGATCCTATAGATTCAAATCTGGTTCTGCTGCTTATTGGCTCTGTAACTTCAAATAGTTGCTTAACCTCTTTGCACTGTCATTTCTTACCCATAAAAGTGAAGATAATAGTATCTTCTTAATAGATTTCGTGAAAGTTAAAAAAGAATACATAAGTGTGGAACAGTACCTTGGTCTTGATAAAGAATTGCTCTTACAGTTACTGTATTAATAAGGATGTATGGATTCTTACTCTGCACAAGGAGCAATGATCAGCTGTTAGATAGACTAGGTCATGAGATCTTTAGGATAATCTATTTGTGACCTACCCTCCACTTACCACCCACTCTCCTCAACTCATCTTGAAATTAAAATATTTGTTAAACCTTTAAGCTTTCCATTGAGAGCATAAACTATTTTATTTTATTTTTTAGCTTACTCATTATTTAGAGGTATGGAAAAGGGATAGTTATAGCTAAGTGCCTGAGTGATATTAATTTCAAAGATTCTTAAAAACGCTTTTTTGGTACTCTAGAGATACGCAGCTTGCGATGCAATTACACTGTCATGGAACCGTGTGACCACTAGAGGTCACATTGTACTTTATATTATTTAAAAATCTTTTTCTTGTTAGTGCCTGTGAAGCTTACTTCAAAGAAAGAGTGAACTAGGAAAAGTCCATTATTGCTTCCTGCAAAAATATAGCTTGAAAAAAAAAACCACACTGGACTATTACAGGAACCATCATAATATGTCATGGATTTAGATTTGGCAGTTTATTACTCTGTTGGTTAGAAAATCAGTTTGTATTATTGAAGTTAACAATGAGATCTTAATACCCAAGTTAGAAATAGAAACTTCTTACTCTTGCCACAGAATGATTTGAACTTCTTGAAACTACGTCTGAATGATTACATGTAGGTGTAGAGTCATATGAATATTTTTCTCACATTTGTTTTTATTAATAAGAGTATAGATTTGGAGTACTACCTACTCAAAGAGTGGCCTGCACAGGTTACTTAAATTCTCTGGACTTTCAATTTCTAAATATGTAAAATGTGAATAATAGCAGTAACAGTATTATGGTAAATCTCAACATTTAAGTGAAAGTTCTGTGCAAATGATTATATCTACACAAATGGTAAAGTGGGTTATCAGATAATTGCTATTGATTTGGGCCCACTAAGGCACATTATGGGAAAGATTTTCGGAACTGCTAAATGTCTCTCCTCTTTTCTGATAGAATAGGTGGTGAGTTTATATTTACTTTTCTGAAGTTGCCATTGTGACTAATTAATAGTGGATATATTTTAAATGGCTACCTTTAAAATATTTTATTTTATAAAATGTCCCAAATGATAACTTGTAGCTGTGTGGAAAGTTCATGTATGTGGGATTCATTCCACTGTGATGCTTGATGTTACTGTTTTTATTTAGTCACAGCCTTAAGTGTGGAACTGCTTTCTGTTTAAAAAAAAAAAATGAGTACTGATTTTTGGCAGCTTCACATTTTTGCATGGTTTTGCAGAACTAATGGGTTTGAATTTAGGCATTGCTGTAGTCTGCTTTTACTTATAATTTTGATAATATCAGAGTTGAGGTGATAGATACTAACATAACCATGAGATGGACCAAATAATTATGGTGTTAAATTGATGCTCAAAATGTTTGCGTTATGTATCAGCTGCAAATTACGAAAGTAATCTTAACTCTTGGCTTTATATCAATCTTAACTCTTGTCTTTATATCATGTATGGTTTTGGGATCTGTTAGATTCCAAGCTTGAGTCTCTGCTCTGCCATTTATTTTTCTATGACTTTGGTGACATTAGTTAATGAAATCCAGCGAATTTCAGATGTACAATTCAACTGAAGGCATATATATATTGTATTGTGTGTTCACCACCCATAGTTAAATTTCTTTCTGCCACCACATATTTGACCCCTTTTACCCCATCTACCTCCCTGCTACCCCCACCTTATGGTAACCACTTGTCTATAGTCCATGTCCATGAGTCTGTTTGTTTGGAGGACAGTCATTTTAATATACAGTTGGTGAATGCATAATATATTTCATATCTAGCCTACGAATTTTGGAAACATTGTTATGGTTTTGGGGGAGGGCGATTGTTATTGTTATTTTTTTTAGTGGAATGGCTGTGTTTGAAATTTTAATTTTTTTCTACTATAGATAACAGACAAGAGAGTATCCAGAAAACATGCCATTCTTGAGGTGGTGGATGGTCAACTTCGAATCAAACCGGTAAATATGTTAATGATTTATTTTAATTTTTTGTCTCTCACCTTTTTCCAGCTCCTGATTAGAGGGGCTTATTTTCTGAGGTTATAGAAATGCGAATTAATGTGAAAACGTATCCTTCTTATTGCTAGAGGATGATTGGGAAATAAAGATCAAACTATTTAAACTACCTGTATTTCCATAAGGCAGTGTTATATTTATATAGTTAGAATTTCAGTGAAAGATGGCTGCCAGTTCATGTATACATTATGATTTTGTTCATGATTGGATATTACAAATAAGATCCTATAAAAAGCCTATAACTTTGTAATGGCTATTTTTCTGGGGTAGTGACTAAAGTCATTTAAGTGTTATAGAGTTGTATTTTAATAGATTTCTATACTTCTGTGTGTAGAGTTGAATATTTCTAAAATATAGACCTTGTTCAACTTGAGGATTTTAAAAATAATTTTAATTTGAAAGTTCCTGTTAAGGGCCAGAATGTCATTTGCTCTCTTTGTAGTTTAAGCACTTATGTATTGTAGGGACATCAGTGTCTGAGAATATGCTATGGGATTATATCTTTTCATTTGCAGAATCTAGTGTGTAAGAGAATGAAATATGTATATGAGGGTCCATTTATTTTGGACTCGATACTGTGGTGGTAAAATTATTATGGAATGAAATTCATTAATTTTTAACATTTTAAAACCTGTAGGTATTTTCATCTTGTATGTACAACTTCTTGTTGTATTATTAGTTCTTTCTTCTATGTAGATAGTACTTGTATTATCCTGTGTAGAACAGTTTCCAAATTTGAGATGTATGCCTTTTAATTCTAGTATTGGGAAAATTTTTTACTAAAGCTGAATTCATACCATCTCAGCCTTTAGTAAATACTTTTTAAAAAGGTTCATATCTCATACTGCATTGTCTTAGTGTCTTGAAAAGTACTAATATCTGTAGTCAGCACTCCTGTGGGAGTCTCTTTACCATCAGTTATTCATCTCTGAATCCTCTCCAACAATCTTATTTTTCATAATGAGACTAGACCGTAATAAGCTCATCGATCATAGGAACACTGACACATCTTCAGATCTCTAGTATCTAGTTTAATGTCTGGCACATAGTAGGTACTTAATTAATATTTGTTGAATGCATGAGTAAATGCTGCAGCGAGAACTGTTTGTGACATTTCTAGGAGTGGGGATATCATAGATTATTACAAAATTATTATATTTTCCAATACGTAATTGCTAACACCTTTTCAATGAATTACTATGGCCTAAAATAAAGAAGTTTGATTTCATTGTTACTGAAGCACATGAAGGTAAAGAATATAGGGATCCCTAAATTTTTATCCTGCCTTTTCTGATTGAGCATATCATTAGTTTATATTTACTTTTTTTCAAAATAGCAGTTATGGCAAATAATACACCTGGCTCCTTAAGTGGAAGACTCATGACTTAATACTTCCTTTCTACATTATTTAGATTTACTGCTATGTAATTCATGTTAATGAAGTGAAGAGCTTACAGTGAGTACTTAATTTTTTGACAAGTATAACATTTAAGTAGTCCTTGTTTTCTAGTTATTTTTTAGACCAAAGCAGAGCATGTCAGCTCCTGCAATAGGTTTATAGACTTTTCTAGATTTGTATTGTTAGTATTCAGATCCTGTGTGTTTGCAGTTATCACAGAAAATAGTTATAAACTCTGGGTGGGAGCAAATGATACAGTCGCTTTGGGAAATAACTTGACATTATTTCCTAAAGATGAAGGCATGCATTCCCTACGAGACAGACTAAACGCACACCCCCAAGAAATATGTACAAGAATATGAAATGCAAAATTGTTTATATAATAGCAAAAAACTAAAAGCAAAATAAATTTTCATCAACAGTGGAATTGATAAATATATTGTGACATGTTTATTTAATGAAATATACTACAATAGTGAAGATAAATTATAGTGAAAGCATGAAAAAACATGGCTTAAAATCAGAAACATAATACTGAATGATGCAAGAAAGCAGTGGAAGAATACATACAATCTGGATAGTATATTCAGGATTATAAACATGAGTGGTGAAACCATAAAGAAAAGGAAGTGATAAACACAAAAATCAGGGTAATGATTACCTCTGAGGGGACTGAGAAGAGAATGGGATAGAGGAAGACTCACAGGTAACATCAAAGGTAATGGTAATATTCTTTTCCTTAAATTGGGTGGAGGGTTCATATATAATATCTGACATGTATTATGTCTTACAAAAATTATTATAGAACATTTATGACATGAAAAAGTGTACTGTAGTTACTTCTGTACACAGTGTACAGCAGTTACTTCTGTAATGCCCAATTACCAAACGTTGGAAGAAATGGAAAGTATATTTTCTTTTAAGGAAACATACAACCCTCGTACTAGAATTTGTATGCTGTTTTAGAAAATATTTAATTAGGTTTTGAATTTTATTTCAATAATTATTACATTTCCATTATACTAGTTGAAGGAAAGCTGCTTGTTGGGGTTGGTATATACACAGGTCTTTTGCTCCTTGTAATGCTTGATTTCTTGTTTATATTACTATAGTTTCAATAAAATACCTGTTCCCTTGAAATAGATTTATTTGTTTATCACCTGCACCTACAAAATACAATTTAGAGAAATTTAGAGAAATTCTAAAACTGACTTTAATTGTTAATAGAAGTTTTAAGATCTTGAAAATAATGAGAATGAGACGGACAATTTATTTGATGTGCTAAAATTATATATACAACTGTAATAAAGTGTCGAGACATAGTTTAGCTTAAAAATCTAAAATTATATAAACGAATAGAGTAAATGTTTTATTATGATGATCCCTTCTGTATGCTTTACATGCCAAATTATGTTTAAGTCATTAAATATTTTTTCTGCTTTCCTTCAATTTAGAAAGCTAATCAAATAAAAAAATAGCTTCGACTATGATAGATGAATGCAATTAGGGCAGTTACTAATTCGTACTTTAAAAATGGATGAATTTGTCTTTTTTTCCTCTAATATTTCCCTTTAAAAAGTCTATAGCTTTTAGTAGTTATTGGAAATGTTGCATGAGGAGATAATGTTAGCTTTTTTGTATCATTTAAATTTAATCTGCAGTCTGGTATCAGCAGGGAGAAAATGCATTTCGAAGGCAAATGATAATATTCTCTGCAAATGACTATATCACCAGTGGTTAGTTATGTCCTAAGAGTAAATTCATAGCTATCAGTGCTTTTATTTAATTTTAATAAAATCGTACTCTTTTTGGTTCTTGGTGATGGAGCAGTTACATAAGTACTTATAAATCGTAGAAGATTTTTTTTATTCATTTGGTATTGATCCTCAAAATATATGACTTTAGATGATTGTATTTTTTCTATTGCACAATAAAATTCCTGAATTGCGATGGTTTTTCTTCCCATGAAATTGAGTGTACTTGTATAATAGTTATAAAATACAATAGCTTTTCTACAACTTCTCTAAAAAAAAGAGAGAGAGAATGCTTTCTAAATTTAAAAATAAAACAACTGAAAATCAGAGCCATCTCTTTCTTTGGGTACACATCATCTTTCTTTAATATTTAATGATAACTCCAAGAGAAAGCTATAGAAAATTGATTTGTATTTTAGTTCCACTTCTTCAGGGATAATGCTTTCTTTGCACTATTTCTAAAATAATAGCATAATCTGTTTAGGTTCACATTTATAATCCCATAGATATGTTAAAAGGCACACACCAGTGATATGTCTCTCATGTGGGCAGTTCATATCTTTTATTCACTCTGGGTTTGCGTTTGCCAGTATTTTGCCTGCCCTTGTCTGCTTTTAGAGTCAAAGTTAAACTAGTCTCATTGAAAGAATTTGAGAGACTTCCATCTTTTTTGTCTCAGAAGAGTTTGAATATTCAGGAACATCTTTAAATCCATTTGAGTCTGGGTTTGGGAGAGATTAGAAAGATTTTTAATTATTGATTGTATTTTTAAAATATAGGTCAAATTCAATCTCCTTTTTATAATTAAATAATTTTTAAACAAGTCACAAATCCACATAAACTTATATGTTTTTTTTTTTATTCTGGTATATAGTCTTAAAAATTATTTTCAGTTTTGACCGTATTTACAAATCTATTTGCATGAAGTATTTATAGTATTCTACTACTTTCCATAAGTTCTGTTTTATGTGTAGTTATGTCACTGTTTTTATTCTAAAATTTTTTTGTGTACATGTCTTCTCCCTTTTTGTTTATTAATATTGCTAGATTTTGGTCTACTTTATAATTTTTTAAAAAACTTTGTGTGTGTGTGGCTTTTTAGCTGGGGTGTATATAGTTTGGCATAGATTTTAAAAAACTGATTCACAACCTAAATGCCCATCAACAGACGATTGGATAAAGAAGTTATGGTTCATATATACAATGGAATATTACTCAGCCATCAAAAAAATGAAATCCTGCCATTTGCAATGACATGGATGGACCTAGAGATTATTATGCTGAGTAAACTAAGTCAGATAAAGAAAGATAAATACCATATGATTTTACTTATATGTGGAATCAAGGCACAAAAAGAACAAACTAATCAAAAACAGACTCACAAATGTAGAGGACAATCTGATGGTGGCCAGAGGGGCGGGGGAGTTGGGGAGCTGAGAGAATGAGGTGAAGATTAAAGATGTACAAATTACAAATTAGTAGTTGATAGATGGTCATGGAGATGGGGAGCATGACATAGGGAATGCAGTCAGCATTAATGTAATGGCTAGGTGGAGAGCCAGAGCAGAGAAAGAGCAATTAGGGGAATCATTTTATAAACTATGTTAATGTCTATCCAATGTACTGTATACTTTAAACTAATAAAAAAACTTTAACACATTCTCATAGCTAAGAAAAAATAACTGATTCAATAAGTAATTTTTATTTAGATATAAGTTATAGGATCAAACATTAGATTTCTTAGAATATCATTTTTGCTCTTAGTTCTTGGATCTCCACTATGAATAATTTTAGGAAAAGAAAAAAAAAAATGATCGTGGACCACACACATTGGTCTGCTTTCTTTGTTGCTGGATTTGCTAAGCTTGATATTTAACCACCTAAAATTTAAATGTTAAGTGCTTTCACCTGAAGAAAATATACTTGAATGACTTGGGTTTACCTTCTTAAATGTTTCACTTGGTGATGCCTTTTTAAAGAAATATAGTTAGTTTCTTTTTTAAAAGTATTTTACTTTTTCTACTTTTAGAGTTTTATGTCTTATATTTTACATCTTAGCCTTTGTAAATTTAGGACTATACCATTATTTAATGTTGTTTAGAGATTCATCTGAATTTCCGAAATGCTCGTGAATAAGAACATGGTCTTCTATTAGTTTATAAGAGGCAAATCTCATTTAAAGACTATTCAGGGTTCTGGCAGAAGTTAATGTACATTCCTGTTTTGATTCTTGTCCCTCCCACTACTCAACATTCCTGACTCTGGTGACTGTGGAATGAATACTCAAGGAAGGGGGAGGCCTCACTTGAAAGGCTGAGGAATAAGATTTCCAAGCCCAGCAATTTGCTTAAGCTCAGAACCTGGTGGTTCATCATGCTTTGTTACACTCAAAAGCTGCTAGCCCTGAGCCAGAGAACCGCTTTGGGAGATAGATGAGGGGTGACTGATAGCATGATGAAAGGTTTCTAAACACTAAGTTTAGAGTATAACTTGATTTTAAAAAATCAAACATTCACAACTCTTTTTAGAATATGTGGCACTGCTTCTCCATTCTTATGTAGCCTTATATATAATTTGTAAAATGACTGACAAATAATTGCCTACCGAAGTTGTATAGCCTCTGTTTTAAATTTTTACTTCTACCTTTATCTCCCAAGTTTACTGCTTTCTTTTAATACAGATTTAAAAGAAATAGAAATGTTTTCAATTGCAGATACACCAGGAAGGACTTGTGGCCAGATCCTCATGAAATTAAATTGCCGGGACTAGGCAGATTATATTCATTCCAGCTTTTAAAGTTGTCTTTAAAAACAATCAAAAGGGCACGTAGGTAACAATGCTTATTTTTCTGGCAGCTTTTGCTTTAATGCTCGCATTCTATATTAGTATTCCTTCCCCCCAACAATTTGATTAAACATTGTTTGGACAATTTGACTTCTAAAAGGTAGTTATTGTTTTTACGAATTGAGCTAAATAGTTTCTAGGTTCCCTTCCCCAAATTCATGGTTCTTTGGTTAGTTTAAAAGTCTAATGTTATTTGATGAAATGAAGTCATGAGAAGTGACAAAGTTACTTGTGTGATTTTTTGGGGGTGAGGGAGGGGTGAATTTTGAAAGCCAGTAAGCTCTTGTACCAAGCTCCTTGCTATCAGGAGAGTTTTAGAAGATGAAAGTAGTTGTTTAAAAATTTAGTTTGCTTACTTGTATAGATTATATACATAATGTTTAAAGAATTGTGCAACCCATATTTTATAGAGAATGGAATTGAAATGATTTTAGGGGTGAATCTACTTAAGTGACTCAACAGGTAGTAAATAACATTAAATTTTAAGCCTCGCTTCTTACAGTAAACTGTTTGGAACCATTCCTGAGATTATTCACTATTGACTAACAGTTGAAATATCATTGATTCTTCCTGCTATTGGAGGCTTCTGCTTATTCGGTACAGTTATCTGTACCCATGGACCTGACAGTTTAATGGTGATTTATCAGATGATTATAGGTAATCTTTGAGTTGATAAGGACTGGTTCAATTGCAGATACACCAGTTCAGACAGGGAAGTGTGGTGGGATCATACATCTTAGATGAAAGTAAATCAAAGAGTATTTTGAGTAGACCTTCATGATTCAATCAAAGATTGTATGTGTAAAGATTTGGGAGTATGAAGGTAAGAGATGAGGTTGGAAACCACCGTAGGTTTATGAAGAGCCTTCACTGCTGTGCTTTGTTTATATTGTGTACTCATTAGCGGCTTACACAGAAAAATGTAAAGAATAACTTGGGAAGCAAAGAGGTGAATGACAAGAAGCATCAATGTGATGATAGGCCAAGCAAGAGATACAGTTAGGTATGAGTCAGTAGGGAGTGACTGTGCAAATGGTAAAGAGAAATGGATTCAGGAGATAGTTCAGAGGTAAATGATCTGGGACTTGACATTTGGATAGAGTGGGAGAACATTGTAGATATTCAATAAGTATTTGTGAATATTTTGGTGTGTTTTAATATGTAATAGAAATTAAATCAGAAAATATTTTGCATTTATCCTTGAAAATCCTGTTTGTTTTTCTGTAGAAATGCCTTTTGAAAATGTAAGCAAACTAAATTTTTAAACAACAATCACTTTCATCTTCTAAAACTAATAAAAACAACTGAAAAATATAATGCAAAGTAGCCTACCAAAATTAATAATGTTATTTTCTTCATGTTTTATAACAATATTCTAGACTTGTTTATATTTTACTTAGTTTATGTTATATAAAAGCTTATGATATTTTAAAAATGAAAGTGAGTGTATTTAATACAAATTTTAACCAAGTTTTCCAATGAAGAGAAATTTGTTGAGGGTTAAAAAGAAAAAAGTGTTGATACATTTCTAGAATTTCACAATGCATTAAAAATAGGATTATATCCTTAATTTATCCCTAATGGATTTTTTTTTACAGTAGGAATAGAAGTTTTTACCTACTGTATTTATACTGAATTCCAGTCTGTTCAAACTCAAGGTGAATAAAACCTTAACACCTACAGATATTTTCAATGGTTGGGAGCAGAAAAAGCTTTAATGTATGAAAATGTAGTTATATCTTAAGACATTTTAATGAAGTGTAAAAAGGAGAACTGCAGGTGTGCATCACCTGTCCAGTCCCACGGTGGTAATTACCTTGCTGTGCCACCGAGGTTGTTGATGTCTCTAGAAAGTCTCATTTAAACCAATGAAGTAGATGGGCCGGTGGTCCCGGGAGTCGCTGCATGTAAGATTCTGTTAAAAACCTGAGAGCTGCATTGATGTAGGTTGCTTTGTTGTACACTAAAACTTATTTATTTTAAACATCATGTTGAAGACAAAAATTTCACCTTTGGAAATGGCCACTTTCTACTTGATCTTAGGTGGAATTTTTAAGGTGTCTTTCAATAGCTCTTAGTTATGGAGGCACCTTCATTATCTTTAACATGGAAGCAGTCTGTGGAAAACATCATGCAAAATAGTGGATATTGTAACAGTTTTGAGGTTGATATGTTTACTACTTGCAGTTTGAATATGGATGATGATCGTCATAGTGAGAGTTTTCATTCAAACAAAATAAAATTCCTCTGTGAGGCGCTAAGGAAAAAAAACTGTTGTTTGCTGGAGAGATTAGATCAAAATCTCCCTTCTTATAGTTTCTCATTTTTTCATCATAGTAAGAAATTATTAGGGGAAAATAAGTGGAAAAGAAGCAGGCCATTTCCAGGGGATTGGTGAATTTCGAATATCCACATTGGGAACTTAGTTTCCATACAGAGAATTATTTTTCACATTTCTCTTTATAAAGTCCAGTCATCTCGAGTAAAACAGAACTATATTTTAACCAATTAATTGATAATTTTGCTTTTTTCTTCAATTCCTAGAGAAATGAGAGGTATATTACAGCATTTTCCCCTTTTTGTATTTATTGGTAATAATTACAGTACTTATAAGTGCCAGCTTTATTATTTCAAGTCTCATTAATGCCTGTTATTTTTATATTAAAATTTTGTATCAGTTGATATTTAGTTGATTTTTGTCATAATTTTGAGTTACAACATCAGTGTATTCTTCCTTTATTTATTAGATACACACAAATCCATGTTTTTATCAGTCTTCTGAGAAGAACCAGCTTTTACCGTTGAAGACAAATGCATGGCATTGGTTGAATCCTGGAGATAGTTTTTCTTTGTTAGTTGACAAATACATTTTCCGTGTTTTCTCTACGTATTCTGAAATGGAATTGGAATGTACTTTAAGGTAAGAGTGCCTGATGAAACGAGATTAAATAATGATATTTATAATCTAATGCCTCAGGCATCCACAAATGTTTCAGTAGAAACTATTCTAGTGTTAAATTGTACTGGCGATATAGGAGTTAGTTACATGGTGTGTGTGTGTTTCTAAAAAAACATTTGACTTTGGAAACTTATGCCTCGATAGAGATTGTTCCCACATGTGGTGTCTTTTCATTGTGTTTCAGAATATATTTTCCATCTAAAAATAACCAGAATAGTTAATTTGAAACTGATATTTTCTTAATCTTCTCTTTAGTTTTTAAAATTCTATTAAGGTATTAACCTCTGGCTTAGACTACAGTTATATAACTTCTCTTATAAAAATAACAGAAAATATAGAATAGAGAAACTGAGGAAATGAGTTATTACAATAAGCATCTGGAGTAAAGTTAAAAGTAATATGTTCGTTCTGTTGAGGCAGTCATTAGCAGATTATTTGCCTATGTTTCAGCTTTTAAACTATAGAATACATAAACTGGACCCATAGAAGTAGATAGACATTATACATATGTTCTCTAATTGCACTATTATGTTAAATTAAAAATCAATAATAATAAAGTAGAGAAATCTTCAAATATTTTGAAGTTAAAAACACATTTCTAAATAACTATGGGCCCAAGGGAAATCACAAGAACAATTAGAAAACATTTTGAAGAGAATGATACTGAAAACAGAACATAAAAATTTGTGAGATGCAAATTTTCCTTAGAGGATAATTTATAATACATGACTGTATTAGAAGGTAAGACAGCTATAAAACCAGTGATCTATGCTTCTACTTTAAGAAGACAGACAAACTGGAGCAAGTTAATCCTAGAATAGATAGAATAAAGGCAATAATAAGAAGAATGAGACTAGAAATCAATGAAATATAAAATAGACAAATAAGATTAACAAAACCAAAAGTTCTTTGAAAGATTAATACAATTAGGAAACCTTATCAAGGCTTACCAAGAAAAAAGAAAGCTAGAAAACACAAATTATCAGTATCTGGAATGGAAGAGGGACTATCACTACTGAACCTACAGACCTTAAAAGAATAATGAGAAATATTTAAAACTGAATGCCAGTAAATTTGGCAACCTAAATAAATGCATACATTCCTTGAAAAATACAGCTTAATAAATCTGATTCAGGGAGAAAGAAAAATCTGGTGAGTCTTATATCAATTAAAGAAATTGGGTTCACAATTTAAGAATTTTCCACGAGGAACTTCACTAGTGAATTCTCTTAAACTTTCAAGGAAGAATATCAATATTAGATGTTTTTGCCCAAAATAGAAGAGACTATACTTCCTTTCTCATTTTATGAAGCTTCCGTAATCCTGGTGCCAAAATCAGACAAGAATATTACAAGAAAAGAAAATACAGACTCATATTCCTTATAACAAAATATTTACATGTCAAATCCAGCAATATGTGATAAGGATAATATGCTTTGACCAAGTGGAACTTGTCCAAAAAATGCAAGGTCAATTTATGACATAAAAATCAATCAATGCAATTCACTCTAACAGATTAAAGAATTATCACTTCAGTAGATGTATAATAATAATTTTGCAAAATTCAACACCTGTTTATGATTTAAATATACCTTTGAGAAAACCAGGGAAAAAAAGAAACTTCCCTCCTATAAAAAAAAGCATACTTAATAGTAAAATATTGAAAGTTCTCCCCCTAAGATTGGGAACAAAACAAAGACGTCTGTTTGCACAACTTTTATTCATCATTTATTGGAGGTCCTAGCCAGTCCAGTAAGGCAAGAAAAAGAAAGAAAATGGATTATTTTGGAAAAAAAGTAAAACTTTATTTGCAGATGATATGATTGTGTGTTTTAGTTTGTTCCACATGTGACCAAGGATGCTTCTGTGTCAGAACATTTAGCTTCCATTCACAAGTTTGGGGAGATTTCACAAGTGACTGTACTGGCCAGAACCCTAGTAGCAGCTATATGTGAACTTGACATCAGGATTTTATTTTTCTTCAGGAGTCTAACTAGTTTCTGGTGTTCTTGCAGTTTGCATTTTCTCTTTGGATGCTGGGTGGTGATCTTCACTTTTCTGGACTATCTGGACAAATACTGAATAAGTAAATATCTCTTATGCCTTGAGAGAGATAGCTGCTCCCCATCTCATAAATAGCTGTGGTTTTGAGGCCCATAATTTGGAAATATTAATGTATTTTATGATGATACCATGGGCAGAAGATGAAGAACACGTTCTACTCTATGCGTTTTATTCTATTATACTATAATCTGCTTTTTTGTTCTGCTAAGTCTGAGAAGAAGAGCATTACTCATTAGATGCAATTGAGAGAACCACATTTATAATGACATTGTAGGCAACAAAAGTGTTTTAAATTTAAATGATTAATAAATGAATTTTGATTTTATTTTATAGAAATAGTCAAATGTTTGATGAAGATGATATACTGAATAGGACACCAAAATCTTCCTTGGCTAATTTGCCTGACGAGGCAACTGGTGCCCCACAGCTGGAAAGAAGCACAGAAATAGCGACGGCCCAGACTTCTACCTCAAAAAGTGTGGTGAGAAATTTAAAATCTCATCCATTTGTAATATGTTCCTTCAGTTATTTCGAGGAGGAAAAGACAACTGAAATTAGACATATCATGACAATACCTCTAGCACTGATCTGCTTTTGCTGTTTTTAAGTGAAGCTCCAGAGAATATCACACTAGACCAACACTTCAACTAACAGAGATAATAAATTTCTTTCTTTGAGAAATTTGAATGACTTCGTCCACAGTTGCAGATAGATTTTTTTCATGGTAGTTTTCTGCAAAGTAAATAATTTTAAATTTCATTAAGGATGCATGATTATTTTTAGTAATTAATAAAATAGGTGCCCTTTTAGTCTTTCCTAGGTGAATGTACAGACTTCAGTAAGCAGCAGTCCAACACTGCTGAGAGGAAAAGAATCCTTCCAGCGTGGATGTTAAGAGGAAATCTTAGCGATCGAAACCTTTCAGCACCAGTCATCAGTGGAAGTAGGTTTTATTTCAATGAAACATTAAGCGGAATTTGAAAGTTTTTCTGAACAAATGGAGATAGCGTAGTAATTTTTTAAGTGTATAACTTAGCCTAACATTTTTTTAGATATGTACATGAAGTCTTATTTAAAACGAAAGCTATTATTCTATGCCATTTATCAAACATCCTGCTATTATTTTTTGATTTAACAAGTGCTTTTTATCTTATGTGCTAGACTTAATCATATTACCATAGCTTTTCAAACAAACCTATTGGTGTCATGTCTAAGATAAAAGGCCAGCACAGTAAGGGCTTTATAAATTAATTTAATTAAATAAAAAACTACTAGGCACTCAACATTATGTGCTGGAAGATTTAAAGAAGAAGTGACCCCTGTGCTAGTATGGCTCACTGTCACAGCAGATTTGACAGTGATTTATTTCATCTGCTGGATATTCCCATTGGTTCGAGATTATTAAAATGTTTTATACATTGTCTTGTTTACTCAGCATTTTATTTGTAACTTTTCAGTCATCTCAGGTTCGGTTTCTGTTGACTGCTCGTTTTCTTTTATAGGTGTTACAGTTTCCTGTTTATGCTCTTATTTAGTGACTTTCTATTTGATGCTGGATGCCATAAGTGATATATTGTAGACACTCTTGCTTTTATGTTCTTCTGAATACATATTTTTGTTCTAATAAGTAATTACTTTAGCCTATAGGTGATTTTCTTCTAATAGACAAATAATTCAGGCCCTAAACTCTGTTTCCCCTGTGTGGATGGCAGCTGCAGTCTCTGCTTAGTTCTTTCAGCTTATTCTTTCCTCTGGATTCTGGGGCTTTCTCCCATGCCAGTCATCAGCCAAAGAGTTGTATTGATTTTATGTGAAAATTTTGGTTCTTGGCTCTCTGAATCTTTCTTTCTTCTAAGATTTTATTCCTAATGTTCTACCTACTTCATGGACCTCAAATTCTGTCCCCAGACCAGTTAAGCCAGTAGGCTGCAGCTTTCTGTTACCTGTGATTTAGGGGATGCCTTCAGGAAAAAAGCCACAAATTTACAAACCTCACAGGTTATAGTTAGTTTTTCAAGCTTAGACTCTTCTCTAGTTCTGCCTTTCGGGTCATTCTCCAGTGCCTGCAAGTTTGGTTTTTTTTTTATATATTTCCAAAATTTATAATGGTTTTCTTTAGGATGATTAGTTCATTCAAGCTACTCTTTCATTTTACCCTGAACATTATCTTTTATAAATTAACAGCACAATTGAATATATATTTTAGTTGATATTACTACTCTTATTGTTTCTAATATTCAGCATAGTGGTCACAGAAGTCTTCTAAAGTTTGATTGATAGATTGAATGATTGATTTTTATTTTTTGAGGTGACCTCACAGATTGCAAAGACCTTGCAGTTTACAATTCCTTATTATTATTATTATTATTTTTTATGCCTACAGCACCTGGTCTTCCTAGGTGGTCTCCTATCTAAAGTTTTTGATCAAGGATGTTACGGACAGGATATTCCTCATGTAATGCTAGTTTGGATTATAGTGGGATAAGAGTGATCTCATGGGAAAAATAGGTTGTATATTATGTGTTGAGGTAGATGTGATTTAATCTGGAGATTTTTTGTATCTAAACCTAAAATTTTCTGGAAAGAGTTTTTTTCCATTACAGAGTTTTTAATTCCCTCCCTCATCATTACCTATATATTTTATCAGTAATATTTCTCATGAAATGTGCTAATTCTTAAGTTGCCTGAAGATAATGGTGAATGAGGATGGTAGTGGGGAGAGGGCAGCCACTTTTCCTCAGTGGAATGATTTCTCTAGTATAGAAAGAATAACTTGACCAAAATGTAAACTGCCTCCTTGCAAAAAAGTCCTTTCTTTCTCAGTTATTTTATACTGTAATTGCCTCTATGCTACTGCTGTGTTACTTACAACAATCCAAAATATATTTTGCTTCAAATTATAAATAGCTAATAACTTTTCCTTGATAGATATACCAGATAAAATTTGAAGCACATTTTTGGGCCCTTCACCTTGAACATACAAATGAGAGTAATTTGACATTGATTTGGACAGGAATATTACATAGTATACAATGTACTTAAAATGCAAAAGCTTCAAAATAAGAGAAAAGTCTTTGGATTCAGATATATCTTATTATAAAGTTAGACTTTGGAGGAGTACTTGTAATTAAGCAAAGGTAGGTTGCTTAATTTCTTTAAAGACAGGAAGATTTAGAAGTAAATTAGTACTTAAAACCAGCTAATGAAAAATTGGAATAATTGGACTTTTTCTGCTATGTAGTTCTTATTTTATTGTTATTTTATTTGTTTGTTTAAATATCACCTAGCTCAATAGACCAATGCTAGTGATTTTTAAAAATCAATTTCCAGGATGCATTTTAGGATCATTTAGATGTAGTTTACTTCTGTCTTTTTGCAGCCTTTGTACTGTACTGTATTCATTAATATTTATTTAGATGATCTGAAACCATCTTGATTTTTTTGGTAACTTCTGGGTCATTAAGTATAGGTCAGATAATGTTAATTGATGTTAAATGACTTATCCAAGATCACTTAATAAATGCCAGAGCTGTAACTGAGACCTAGCTCTGCCTGACTTGAAAGCCCATGCTCTGAACTGTGTCACTATACAGCCACCTAAATTTACCCTTTATATGTTCTTTTTTTTTCTTTTGGATTATGCTCTTGTGTTCTCACCTAGATCTTTTCTCAGTTTAACTCCTGGTTTAGTCCTGATATGTATGTGAACGTTTGCTGGGATCAGGCTATCCTTTCAGTTTTTCAACTGGTATATAGTTCATTTTATTTTCCAGGTCTCCAGCTTTTGGACGTTATCATGAGTTTCTCAGGCCTGATAGGGAAGTGAATATGTTTGGACAAAGGCTGTCAGAGCCTCCGCTTTTAGGCCCCAGGACAAGTCGTAACTCCTAGGTTATGACATTCTTGCTAGATTGAAAAAGGAGCTTTTATATTTTCACTGGTATCATGTTACTCTGTAGTACTTTTCTTTCCCCATTTTCTAACTCTCCAACCTGGAGTCATGAAAAGTAGCACGTGCTGATAAAGATTGAAGTAGTAAGTAGTCCCCAGACCATTCGGTTTGCATTTCATTTTGTATTCTGAATATTTTTTGTATGACAACTCAGTGTAGATTACAAATATTGAACTGACTTTGTTTAATTTGAGTGTAATTCAAAATTTACTTAAAATGCTAGTTATTCTATATATTTAGTTCTAGCCATGCTACTAAAAGATCTAATCAATAGGTTTTTAGCTTCTTGGATTTTCTAGCTATATAATCATATTTACAGAATTATGATGCTTTTGACTCTTTTGACCTATCTACTGCTTTTAAAATTTTTTATTGTCTTATGTCATGAGCTAGAGTCTATAAATTTTAAATAAAAATGGGCAAAATTGGCATCTGTGTCTTATTTCTGATTTTAATAGGAAATTCTGTTAGTATTTCAGCATTTAATAAGATTAGTATTCAATTTTGATACTCTTTTCATGTTTAGGATGTTTTAGTTTTTTCATGAATGACTGTTGAATTCTTTGAAAAAAATTTTGGTATAGAAAGAGTCTTACATTTTCATGTGTTAATGTAATTGATTATGTTGGTAGGATTCCTGTGGTACACGTTTGCATTCCTGGAATAAGTTCAGTTTTATCATTATGGCTTATTATTTTTGTACTCTGTTAGATTAGATTTGCTAATATTTAGTTTAGGACATTTTAACCTATATTCACAAATGTGGTTAATATTTTTCTCCATGTGTGCCATCCGTGTCAGATTTTGGCAGTAGAGCTGTGTCAGCATTGTAGAAAATGAATGAGGGATTTTCCACATATGCTCAAGGACCATTTGAATAACAGAGATAGATATGTTTCTTTATAGAGCTTTCCTACATCACAGTCTGGGCCTGGTGCCTGCTTTTAACAATTGATAGTTCTGGTATAAGAAAGGTAAGTTAGACCAGCAAAAGAGAATGAAACACTTAGAAACAGATTAGAATAACATACATTTAATGTATAAAAAATTATCAGTTCAAATTGATGTGGAAAGGATGCATTATTATTATAAACGACATTGAGAAAATTAGCTTTCAGTTTAGAAGAAAATAATAGTAGAGCAGTAACTCATACCATATTAGTAAGTAAATTTCTACTGAATTAATATTCTTAATGTAAAAGTTAAAACTATTAAGGCATTTGGAGAAAATATGGGGAAAATATTTTTATTACTTCCAGGAGACTTAATAAAGATGACAGGAGCCTAGAACAATAAGGGAAAATTGACAAATTTATCTAGATTAAAAATGAAAAAAAGTTTGTATGCAAGACACTGTACACAGAGTCAAAGGCAAATAGCAGACTAGAGAACAATATGCTAGTTGATATCTATCGTACTTATAAAATACATAGAAGGTTTTTATTAGTTGTCTACTTGATAACAAAAAAGAAGGAAAAAGCAGTAGAAATTTTGGGCATTGTAGATAACACACTACAGAAGAAGAAATACAAAAAGCCAATAAGTATATGACTACTGTCAGATAGGAAAGTGTAAATCGAAACAACCAGATACCATTTTTTGTTCATTAAACTTATCAAAATCTAAGCAATTGATAGTAACCAGAAATGGGTATCATTGAACATAGTTGGTGGAAATATAAGTATGGTACAGTCATTTAAAGTTACTTGCCCATATCTCTTAACTTTTTAAATATGCAACACACTTTGATCCAGAAATTCTAGGTATTTAATCCACAGAAATAAGAGCATTTATACTTTTAGCCCTGCTTGTATTTATGTGTACATATTTGTAGATATATTTGCTTAAACTTAGGAAAAAGTTGAGAAAGCTTTACATCAAGTTATTAATAAAACTGATTTTAACCTTTGGAGGTTAAAATTGGATGAATGTAATTTTAATGACATATGCATATTAGTGTAACAGCTCATATAAGTAAATGCAGTTATTAATAGTTCACATAAGTAAAATAAACTGATTTGTTTTAATAGTTAATTTCTTTTATATTTCTATCATTTAACTGTACCGTACCTATCCTGGACTTAGAAAAATATTTGCTATGCCAAATACAAAGATTGTTAAGAACCAATTAACTTATTTTATGCACTCTTTGTGAAAAACATTTTAACAACAATATCATAATGGCTTCTTCCAATGCAAAAGAAATGAGCTGTGGTCACTAGAAAGAATATTTGTACTAGAGAATTTGGACTTTTTAAAAAATGAATATTTTAAATATATATTTTTTAACTTTAGGATTTTATGTACATGTTGACACTTGGACTGTAGCAAACTGCTATTTGGGCAGAAGCTATATCTTATTTAACTTACATTTTTAGTTTTTAGCATAATAAGCAATTACCATAGTTGGTTATTTCCTTTGGTTTGACTAATTCATAACTGTTGTAGCATTTGTTTATTCATTTCACCAAGCTGTACAGTCCTGTTTAGTCGTATTTCTGACAGTTTCTAAAATGATGTGGAATGCTTTCTAATTTAGATTCAAAACAAATATTTAAATAATTTAGGTAAAGTTTAGTTATTAGCTTATTCATAAGTTTCTTTTGGTAAATGCATTATTTTTATTTTGGTTCAACTGATTTAGCTGTTTAATAATATGGACAGTACATACTTGATTAATATTTATTTCCTGAACTTAATGGAGTATTTTTTTAGGCTACTTGAATATCCTTTAGAACAGCTCTGAGTAAACTATAGCCCATGAGCCAAATCTAGCCCACTGCCTGTTTCTGTAAATAAAATTTTATTACAATACAACCATGCTCATCCATGTATGTATTATCTGTGGCTACTTTCACACTACAAAGGCAGAATTAGGTAGTTGTGAAAGATACCATATGGCCCACAGAACTTAAAATATTTACTTTCCAGCTTTTTGCGGAAAACTTTTGCTTTACGACATTAGACTATGGATGGCCTTACATACCTATATCCAGGCTCTCAAGGGAATCTTTGGACAGATTCTGTTTATGTTCAAAATTTATTTAGTCAAGCATGTTTACTGAGCACCACTTTTGTTCTGGGCACAGTTCTGGGTATTGGAGACACAAGGGGTGAAACAGAGAACAAGGTACACAAAGTCCCTGTCCTTATGAAGCTATCTATCATTTGAGTGTAGAGAAGATAACAACTAACCATGAAGATTTTCCTCTTAAAAGAGGTAGATCTTTCTTCTTTTCTGATTAGATAGTTCATGAATTTGTTAACAAAATGTGATACTAACTTAAATTTCCTGACTGTACTGAACCTTGGGAAGTGTGACATAGCATACAGTGTTCATTGTTACTTATACTTACTTTCTTCATTGGTGAAGTTCATAGAGGTCACTCTCCCTTTTGGGTCATTTTGGGTTCTTAATATGTATTTCATATAACAAGTTGAATTCCTCACTGTGGAAGTTAGGGGCTCAATAAGTATATGTAAAATTCATCAGATAGCTATATGTCAGATTTTCTGTTAGAAAAATTCAGTGCTAAAATAAAAAAATATATATATGATAGCTAACATATATCAGGTGCTCTCCTACACAGTTTATAATTATAATTCCCTTTTTCCAGATGATGAAACCAAAGTTCACAGAAGTGAGGTGAAATGGTTAAAGGATGGAGCCTGCTCACACTAGCATCTTGGCCTGGCTGACGCCAGGGCTGAAGCTCTTGGCCGTTGTTCTACTTAACACATTTTGAGATTTGCAAATAAGTGTTTTCAAGTTGGCATGAATATAAATGGAACTTTGATTTACTTGCCCATTTATCTTTTCCCTTTTTTTGGGTGTAGATTATTGGTATTTGAAGATGCAGGAGATAATTTTCTTCTCCTTTTTCTTTGTGTCTGTGTGCTTTTGTGTGTTTAAGATAAAGTAACCCAGGAAAGTCCAGAAGAAGGAACCTGCAAAGATAAAACCCAAGTAAACATAACACACCAAGGAAGAAAGCGATTGATTTCACCGGGAAGCTCAGAAAGTACATCACCAGTGCAAGACACAGGAAAAAAGTGCAAAAATGCTGATCAGGAAAAATCTATCATTTCACCCAAGGTGATTTTTTAAAGAATTCATTGTTCAATTGTTTTCTTTATCAAGTATTCTAGATAGGAATGGATTATATGTTGTATACAGCAAGGAAAAATCAAAATCGTTTTTTTTATTAATGAATTGGTGACATTTGTAAAGACAAAAACTAGCCCAGATTTTTTTGGGGGGCAGGGGTGTTTATTGAAACTCATCTTTAATAAGACTATTTGCATTGTTGAAAAGAAAGCTATTTAATTTAGAAATTTTCAGACTGGGAAATAAGTAGAGACCACTTGACTCTATTTATCATTGGTACCTCTATTCTGAAAATCTGGTTTCTCCTATTTTATTGGTCATTCTCAAATGCATGTAACCAACTTCTTAGATAATTGTGAAGAGGAGAACAACTAATGAGCTCATTCTTAATAGCCTGTTGCAGGATTACTTCTGGGCTAACTTACAGTCTTTATAAACCTTCTCTTTTGGTTTTTGCTAACTCACTAAAATGATTTGGCTGACTTAAGTATTCTTTTAACACTGGGTACTTACAGAAAATGTGGCCTATGTTGAATGCATCTAAAAAGAGAGAGAGAAGAAAATAAAAGAGATGGCTCCTGGGCAGAAAGGTCAGGTATTCTTCCTTTCAGTAGAGGGATGGCTTTAAGTGACAGTTTTCACAATTGTGTAGACTTGTGGCCGAGCTCTGTGGGTCCCCTCTTTTGGCTCTCATTGAGACTCCTTTGGCTCTCACTGAGTCTGTGCAGCCAGTACATTGAGACTCAATGAGAGCCAAAGGAGTAGGGTTGCTTTTAGAATAGTGTGCACTGGAATGATAGAAAGGCCAGCAGCATTTCAGAGGGTCAGGCTGTTTACCGTCTTCCCCTCTCTCTTGCTGCCTCTCCCGTTAGAGCAGATCCAACTTCTCACTGGATCCTTTCTTCCAGCTAGAGAAGTGGGGTCTAATCACTATAGGCTCAACTCCTTTGCTTACTTACAGAGTCAAGTTTAATAAATGAAAACAAAACGTTTTCTGACTCACATATAGTGGCCATAAAAACTTATTAAAGTAAAACTTGTTTTCTTTGAGTGCTAACATGTTCTACTCTCTGAACATGTTAATATGACTGCCTCTTTTTCCAAGAAAAGAAATTATTTTTTTCAGAAGGCAATCTAGTATACATGTTTTACTATGTTAATTTCAACCCATAAAGTTTGGTAATCACAAGTAAAACTTTCAGAAACACTTTCATAATTGATAAGAGTATAGAGAGGACCAGTAAACAGATCCAGAATATTTGAGGTATTTAGAGATTTCGAAGACATCAAAGGAGTATTCAGCCAGCTCCCAGGAATGCCTGAGCTCTGCTTGGGCAATTGCTCTCTATCTTAAGATTTCCAAAGGAGGTTCGCCTCTCACAGCACAGGAGAAACAGAGCTCAAGGTTTCATAACCTTTTTGTAACTCTTTATGCAGGGCTCTCAGGTAAAGCTGGGCCAGAGAAGATGACTTAGGCTGAGACCCAAGCAGGCCTTTTCAAGCCTCACCCTCTGTCCCTGCCCAGTTTGTCTTAACACTGTCTTGCAGCTGGTCCTCAAGAGGTGTCTAAGTGTGGAGCAGGTGGGAGGGAAAGTTAAAAATGAGTGAAAACAATAGGCTAGGCCCACCTGTTTAGCCTAATGGTGGGAGATTGGCAATTATAAGGGACTAAGAACAGTTTGGCCAGGCCTGCAGAGTAGGCTGGGATCAGTTTACTTGGAAAGGATCAAATCACATTCTCCTGGGGAAGAGTAAGAAAAGAAGTGGAGAGAAAGGGCAGAAATCACCTTCCCTGCACTGGGTCCTACTCTTCAGATTCTGACTCATTTGGTCTGTGCAGCCAGTACATTAGCCTGATTTTAAATAAATTCTCTCAATATGCGCTCAAAATTGAGAGCTGCTAATATATCATTGTTCAACACCTTAGAGGAAACTGAGGCCCAGATCACATTGCTAAAGACCTTGGGCCTCAAACGTAGACCTTTTCATCTGGGCACAATGGGTTTTTCTACCATACGTATTAGACTCTTCAAGAATTTTGTCTCTAGTAACTTCTGATAATGCAGATAATTGCTCTAAAAGAGTCCATTTTGATCAGTTCTCTTTTGTCTTTCTGCAGCTCCTTACCAGTTATGTAATTGTCTAATTTGAGAGTGAAAATGAGAGTGTTTGAATCTGTTAACTTTAAAGAAAAGGATGCTCTGTCCTGTGCACAATCTAATTAGGACTCAGTTGTAAGTGAGAGAAGGAAATCTAACTGAAACAATTTAAGCAAAATAGTCTCGTGAAGTATATCGACAGGCCATTGCTGGGAAACAGGCTACCCTAACGCTTAGTGACTTCTTATAATTCTGTGGGCTGGCTGGGCTCAGCTAGGCACTTCTTTTGTGACAGTTTTGTGTCAGCTGGGTTGTATTCAGCTGGGAACTTAGCTGAGGCTGGAGCACCCAAAGTGGCTTCACACACATGAGTGGTGCCTCGGTGAGGGTGGATGGAGTGGGGAAGCAGTAGATGTGGCAGTTGGGAAAGGGAAGGGGAGGGCTTGTTTGGCTTGAGGCAATGGAGGCATATCTATGAAAGCTGTGTAATAGACAGAAATGAAAGTTGGTCTCACATGGAAGATAAAAATCATGGCTAGAGAGTTCTGTTGTAGCCATATAATTTGGAAGCAAACTTGCAAACATTTCATTTGGAGTATATGAGAGTATATTCAGTTGGATACTTTGGCAGTGAGAGCCATTTCCAGTTATACTGCCAGCTCTGTCCTGTGGTCGTAATTGCTGAAGCAAATAAGCTGGCTATTAAGTATCTAATTTCTCTGCATATAGATGCCTCCTGTGGAGTCTTAGTCATTTTTCATCGTGGACATAGCAGTGGAGATGAAGACTATAACTCTACATAGCTATTTCTTAAGAAAGGCTGTATCCCCCAGGGCTCCTCAGTATTAGTTTACTACATCAAGGAATCTTATACCCTTTGCTCCTTCCTGATTGGTCATTTGAGTTAGTATCATTTATAGCATAGTTCTGATCGGTCCCATAGAAACATTTTTTTATTTGTTATTCATTCATTCATTCATTCAGTCAATAAGCAAATAGTAATATGGTGGCATTAATTAAGCTATTAATAGTAACAACTAAAAAAAAAAAAAACCCGACCATTTAGTGAGTTCTTATTCTGGGCTAGACCCAGCACTTAGATATAATTATTTCAATTAATTTTTAGAAAATCTTGGGAAGTGTGTTGATTATATCCCGGTTTATAGATCAGGAAACCTGAGGTTCTGAGAATTTAAATCAACTTGTTTAAGGTCGAAGGTTAAGAGATGGCAATGCTGGTTTTTTACTTCAAAGATTATTCTAGTAATCGTTACACTAAACAGTCTTTCTGTTATATATAAAGCAGTGTGCTAAGGTCTGGGATTACAAGAGCTCATAGTCTTGTTAATAAGGATTTCATAGTTTTGTGGGAGACATAATTCAAATCATAAAATAATGTGACCACACTGACTTTTTTGGAAGCTGTGAGGAAGATGACGACCTAAACCAGATGGAGGATTCCTAGGGAAGGGTTCCTAAAAGAAGTGATCTGAGCTGAATCTTAAGAGAAGAATTGTAGGCATGACCCAGGTGCAGAAGGGGTAGAGTTAGAAGTCCATCCCAGGTAGGTGGCACAGCTGGTATAAGAGCAAAAGGAATACAAATAGTATGCCAGGAACTACTGTTCTTAGAATTCTTGGTATAGAGTAGATGGCAGTGTAAGATGAGGGGGAGCCAGCATTGGGAACTGGTTCCTAAAGGGAGAACCTTGAAATGTTTTCAGCCACAGAGATAATCCCAGCAGCTCTTCAGAGGACAGATTGAAAGAACACAAGATAAAGGACAGAGGGATGAGGGAGGAGATTAAGGCATCAACACAGACAAGAAATAAAGAAAATTTGACCCAGGGCAGTGACATTAAGGATGATGCAAAGGCATTGGATTAAAGAAATATTTAGGAAGCAAAGCTGCAGGACTTGTTGCTTGGATATGGGGAAAGTGAGGGAAAGGAGGGAAAGAATGAGGGAAGATAGACCTCCAAGGTTCCAGCTAGAATGAACGGATAAATCATGTTGGCTGAAACTATGGTTGGAACACAGAAGGAGGATTTCAGGTTTGACATTTTGAGTTTGAGGTTCATGGGATATTTGGGAAGAAATACCTAGCTAGTGGTTGAATATATGAGTTTGAATTTCAAGAGTGTATTTGGAGGTAGAGTTTAGGATTTTTGGTCTTCAGCACGCAGGTGGTCATAGGATTGATGCAGGGCTTTTAAGGCATCTTATTAACACAAGATATTCATTCCAAGGACAGCTTGGAAACAACACATTACCTTGTTGACTCATATTAGGGGAAGTTCTTTATTCTGTCCCTTGTAGTACATGTAAACCTCAGATGGTTGAAGGATGGGGAAGGGCAAGTGTTGAGCTCTTTCAATAGCCATAATAATAGTACATTCCAGCTGCTTCCAAGCACCAAGGTCACCTTCCACTAGATCCATGCTCCTTGATCCCTGAGGTCTCTCACATGTATTTTTACAGTGTAGGGGATCTGGTCTCTCTATAATGAATCTCTAGCCTCCCCCACTTCTTTCTTCACATTTTCATCTAATCTAAGCAATGTAGGTACTCATAAAATATGAAGCTCTCTGCCTTTCCCTTACTTCTTCCAAATATAGCACACCTTTTATCCTTCCTGTCCCCTCTTTTGCCAGTTCAGTGACTTGCTCATGAGCTTTGTAATTGGCACAGCACAAATTTATATCTCAGCAAACTTACAAATTACTGCATGTAATGGATTTTGGGATCATTTATAAATAATTGAAACCATGAATGTTAGATTCTTGAATGCCAAGGGTCTACTGAATATCAATATTTCATGGAGTTCCATTATGAATTCCAGCTTTTGTGACTCTTAAAATATATTTGAGAGCTCCTGATCCATATATTGATATTTGTGACTTTATCATTCTTTTTTAGAATAAATTAACATGTTAAACATACTCCTTGTGATGATATTAAAAAAAAAAAAACAAATCCTTTGCATTTCATGGAAATAGAGGGAGTTGAAATAAGGTATCAGGTGTTTCATATCTTATATTTCATCTCATTTTCTTTGGTTTGTTTTTTATTTTAAGTGGTAAATAATACATGCTTATTGTCAAAAATATTCAGAAGCATGTGAAGTAAAAAGTGAAAATCTCAATTTCCCTCATCCTTCAGTCCCATCGTCCTACCAATACTTAGATTCGTATCCTTCTAAACCTTTTCATTTGGATTTACACAAGTAAGTTCCCACTTAGATATATAGGACATTTTCTTTAAAAAATAAATGGAATCGTAGTATGTATATTGTTCTTATTTAATTTAAAAAATCTTTAGATATATATAGAGAGATCTTCTTCTTTCCTTTCAACATCTCTATGGTGTTTCATGGTAAGAATATATTCTAATTTATTTAACTACTTCCCTAGCCATGTCCTTTTTTCTTTTTTTCCTATAATTTATGAAGGATGTTGAGTGGGCTCTTTTGTCTCCAAACTGTTGCTAAAGCCTAAAACTGGGGAAAAAAGTATTATGCATAAGTGTCATGTTTAAAAGGAGCCCCTACCAATGAGAGCCAGACCTTGTCCCATAGGACTTATCAAAAGGTATGAGAAGTAAGTGTTCACTGTCCCACCCCCAGGATTTATACAGAGAGAACTGAGGAACGAGAGGGTTTTAAGATGTGAGGGAGTGCTATGTTTGTGGGAGAAGTTATTTTCTCCCTTTCTCAAATCAAGAGAAGAGATGCACTCTAAGAGAATTACTTGTGAGACTGGTATTTAATTGGACATCTGCTTAGCCAGTGTGGATTTGCTGACCTACTCTATTAGTACCTGAACCGAGGAAAAGAAAACTGGTGAGAGTTAACCCAGTGGGGGACTGCCAAGTGGGGAGGTGGGTCAAGATTGCCCCATTCCCACCCCCGAGTTCCAGTCTCTGGTATGTGCCAGTTGGTCCCGTCGCAGAGGGAGATGAGAGTGGGGTGTGGTTGAGCAGCTTGAGAGAAAAGAGTGTGTTTTAGAGCAGGGATCCCCAATTCCCCGGCCATGGACTAGTACTGTCCATGGCATGTTAGGAACCGGACCACACAGCAGAAGGTGAGTGGAGGGCCAGAGAGAGAAGCTTCATCTGTATTTGCAGCCACTCCCCAGCGCTAGCATCACCACCTTAGCTTCACCTCAGATCATCAGGCATTAGATTCTCATAGGAGCATCTGTCCCTGGTGCCAAAAAGGGTGGGGACCACTGTTTTCGAGGAATGCAGCATAAATGTCACCAGCTGAGGGTCAACTCCAAGAGGTAGCCTAATGATTGCTTTTCCTATAGGTTATTTATTACTATACAAGAAACATGATAAGACCTAGGTGTCTTTTGTAAGGTCTTTAGTCAGTTTGGATAGTATTTTAAAGTTACATACTGTGTTCTTAAGAAAAAAATATCAAAACACTTAATTAGTTCAAAAGAAGTCATGTTAATATCTTCTCAAGAAATTATAGCTCTTGGATATTAAGTAATATTAAAATCAGCTTTTCTCAGATGGCAGGCAGTATACATGAGTCCTTAGTTATAAATGATGAGCATTCACATGTATGAGCAATGTTTCTATTCCACAGAAAGTATAAATAATTAAAAGGTCATTCTTAATAGAATAAAACAAGGGATACTCTTTGTGCTGGTGATAAATACAAATTAAAAAGGTTCTGCACTGCTAATGAGCATATTTACTTGGTTCAAAACACCTCTAATTAGTTAAACTGAAACTTTTATTCAGATCATGTGAAAGGAATCATGTTTATTTTCCGAATTGGTCATAACATAGCTTCATGAAAAGGTGAGCGAGGAGCAGTTTTACCATTCAGCTATAGGAAAAAAATCATGAGTAAATTTAGAAGATAGAAATAAAGTATTGCAGTAACTTATAAGAAATTATAAGGAAAGTACATGTTAAGAGTGTGCACATTGTTGAACAGGAAATTTAAGAGCTGAGTAGGTTTTTGGGGAAAGATTATATTCAAATGAAAGCAAATGTTGTGTTATGTTTTATTTGTATTTCTCTGGTTATTTGTCACTGAATGTTTGACATGATTATAAAGGTTTGATATGACTGTAAATTCCTTTTATAGTAACTATATATTGTTTTAAAGTTATTAAACTAGAGACATAAAAATGGTATTTAATAACTAAAATGTAAATATTAAAGTTTTTAAAATATGCATATTATACAAATCTTGTAGTTTCATGCTTTTATGCTTAAATTTACATATTTCTTTCAAAACACATTTCATTTATTTCTATTTTTTTCTTCTGATTTGTCTTACAGGAAGTGCCACAATCATATTCTGCATTTACATTAAGTAACACAAAGGTGACTAATATGAAAACTAATACACAGAGAAACGAAATCCCAATAGAGGAACTCGGTAAATTTTCTGAACTTCAAACCATCACTAAAGGAACTCCAAATAAAGAAGAGGCAGTGAGCCATTCTGAGAGTTGTTCAAGCGCCCAAGGCAAATCCTTCCATGATAAGTCTCAGGGGTCTCAACCTGAGTCCAGTTCTGCTCCCTCCAGTCCTGGAACTTTGCATGCAAAGGCCACTCATTCAGTTCTACAAGGTTCCGAAGAAAAGGTTAAGAGGACATCCTGCATGTATGGGGCAAACTGCTACAGGTAAAATAAAATTACAGGTAGCCTATTTTTTACATTATTTACATTATTTCAATAGCATGTAGCTATGTAGATATATGCTATCGTGTGTTAAAAGCCTAATAAAACACATTGGCCTAAAGGTTAGGAGCTTTATCATGTGTCTGCTCGTTGCACCCTCTCAGTATGCATTCCTGCAAATCCTGCTAGAGGCTTATAAGACTTAAATGTTTTATTTGTAGACGTGCTGATTAATACAAGGATCTGAACTTGGGATTCCAGACTTGAAAATTAAATCACTCGGACCTAAATACTTGCTTATTTAATGTCTTATTTAGATATTAGAAAGGTTCATAAATTGTTGTTGTATATATTATAACTATCAAGAGAATTTTAGGTTATATTTAGGCATTTTATTATACTTGTTCATTTCCTTTATATTTTTGTAATGGTGCTTTTGAATCACCATGATCCCTTCTAAAACGATTGAATATTTATTTCCTGGCTTGATTGGTTATTTCTGTACTTACTTCATTTGGTTACATTGTACTATATATTCTAATTTCATATTTTGTGAATTCAAATTATAATCCTTTAGTTTTAGACTATTGTTTCAGTTATAATGTTCATACTAGAATGTTTATAATTACGCAGTCCTAGTACAGAAGTATTTCTTTGCTGTTCTAACTTTCGAAACCAAATATCTTACTAATACATTCCAGTGGAGTTTGTAGTCTTCTATGCAATAGCATATTTATATCACATTCATATTATCTCTTTTTAAAATGCCTTGCTATTTTAGCACTTGCATAATAATATTTTTCTATTTCAACAGTTATAATTTATGCATTTACTCACAATTTTATCTGTTTACAATGGGCTTAGTTCCACATGTGGAACATAATTTGTAAACTTGTAGAATAGTAGTATATAAACCTTCTTTGAGTTTGGATTTTTGAAAAATCTTTTTTGGTATTTGTATTAGTTCACTAGGGCTGCCATAACAAAATACCATGGACTGGGTGGCTTAAATAACAGAAATTTATTATTTCACTGTTCTGGAGGCTGGAAATCAAAGATTAGAGGGTTGGCAGGTTTAGTTTCTCCTGAGCCCTCTCTCCTTGGCTTGCAGATGGCTTCCTTCTCAGTGTGTCCTCACATGGCCTTTTCTCTGTACGTGCGTATCCCTGGTGTCTCATCATTTTATAAAGGCACCAGTCATATTGAATTAAGGCCCTGCCCTTATGACCTTATTTAATCTGAATTATCTCTAAAGGCCCTGTCTCTAAATATAGTCACATTAGAAGTTAGAGCTTTTTTTCTCTTTGTGACATTTGCCAGGTTTTTTTGTGTTTCAGGCTGAGGGCTAAGAGGCCAAAGAGAATTTGGGGCAGTCTCATGGGACTTAAGCAACAGAAATGGGGTTCAGTGTTTGCCAGGCAGGCCTATATGGAAGCATAGACATTCAGGATGGAAAGTATGAGCATAAGTACAAATGAATATTGACTATGTAAAGCAATAATAATTTTTGTGTTGTGTAAAATATATGCAAAATTAAAATACATGAAAATAGCACAGAATTTGGAGATTAAAGCAAGTAAAATTTTGACTACTCTGGATAACATTATATAAATTGATTCATACAGTATTTGTTATTTTGTGACTGTCTGATTTCACTTAGCATAATGTCCTCAAGGTTCATTTATATTGTAGCATGTGTCAGGATTTCTTTCCTTTTTAAAGCTGAAAAATATTCCGTTGTATGTATATACTACATTTTGTTTATCCATTCATCTGTCAGTGGACACTTGGATTTCTTCCATCTCTTGGGTATTATAAATAATGCTACTATGACATGGGTGTGCAAATAACTCTTTGAGATCTTGCTTTGAATTTTTTTAGCTATATATGGAAAAGTAGAATTGCTAGATAATATGGTAATTCTATTTTTAATTTTTTGAGAAACAACCTTATTGTTTTCCATTGCGTCTGTACCATTGTACATTTCTGCCAACATGTACAAAGGTTCCAATTTCTCCGCATCCTCACCAGACTTGTTATTTTCTGTTTTTTGTTTATTTTTTAGTGGTAGTCATCTTAATGAATGTGAAGTGTGATATATTATTGTGGTTTTGATTTGCATTTCTCTTATGATTTGTGATGTTGAGCTTCTTTCATATGATTGTTGGCCATTCGTATATTTTCTTTGGAGAATTGTCTTTTCAAGTCCTGTTCCCATTCTTAAATTGTGTTATTTGTTTTTTGGTCATTGAGTTGGAGGAGTTCTGATATAAACCCCTTATTCGATACATGATTTGCAGATATTTTCTCCTATTCTTTAGATTACCTTTTCACTCTGTTAATTGTTTCCTTGATGCACAGAAATTTAAAGTATTTTTAAAAATAAATTTTATTAAATTTATTGATGTGATAATTGTTTAATAAAATCATATAGGTTTCAAATGTACAATTCTATATATTGCATTGTGTGTGTACAATTCTATATATTGCATTGTGTGTTCACCACTCAAAGTCAAGTATCTTTATGTCACCATATATTTGATCCCTTTTACCCTCTTCTTTTTCCCCACAACCCCCATTTCCTTTTGGTAACCACTATACTGTTGTCTGTGTCTACGAGGGTTTATTTATTTGTTTGTCTTATTTGTTCACTTGTTACATTCAGTTTTATATTCCACATATGAGTGAAATCATATGGTTCTTGACTTTTCCATCTGGTTTATTTTACTTAGCATGATATTCTCAAGATCCATTCATGTTGTCACAAATGAATCTTTTCTCATGGCTGAGTAGTATTCCATTGTGTATGTGTACCATACCTTCTTTATTTAGTCATCTGTCAAAGGAAACTTTGGCTGTTTCCATATCTTGGCCACTGTTTAATTCTGATGTAGTCCAATTTATCTATTTTAACTTTTGTTGCCTTTGCATTTGGAAAGAATCTTTGTCAAATCCATTTTGAGTTAATTTTGAATACAGTGAAAGAGAAGGCTCCAATCTTATTCTTTTTATGTAAATGTCTAATTTTCCCAACACTGTTTTTGGAAAAAATCTGTCCTTTCTGCCATTGAGTGGTCTTGGCACCATTGTTGAAAATCATTTGACCATGTATGTGAGAGTTTATTTCTGGGCTTTCTATTCTTTTCCATTTGTTTTTACGTGTACCACACTGTTTTGTTAACTGCAGTTTTGTAATAGGTTTTGAAATCAGGAAGTGTGGGACCTTCAATTTTGTTTTTGTTTTTGTTTTTTTTTTTCAAGATTTTTTTGGCTACTTGGGGTCCCTTGAGATTCCATATGAATTAGTATGGATTTTTTTTATTTCTGCAAAAAATGCCATTAGAATCTTGATAGGGATTGCATTAAATCTGTAAATTGCTTTGCGTAGTATTGACATCTTAATAATATTAAGTCTTCCATTTTATGAACACGGTATGTCTTTCCATTTATTAGTGTCTTCTTTATTAGAAATTAAACCAGTGTACACATCTTTCACCTCCTTGATTAAGTTTATTCCCAAATATTTTATTTTCTAAATGTTATTTTATTTTTTATTTATTTTATTTTTTTTAATCCTTCCCTTCTCCCCCCAACTTCCACCTCTGACCTACTGATATTGCCGTCTCCCCTTAAGAACTGGATCTCTGAAGGCAGGGTGTCTCCTCCTACGCGCTCACGGTGCGCACCTGGGGCCTGGTGTACCCAGGGCCCAGTGCACCAGAGGGGCTTGGTGTACTCAGGATATGGGCCGTGGCTCCGCTGGGGCTCGAACCCAGGACCTTCTGCGTGTAAAGTAGACGTGCTAATCACTACTCTATGGAACCACCCTCTAAATGTTGTTTTAACTGGAATTATATTTAAAATTTTTTTCTTTTGGTATTTTTTATTATGAGTGTATAGAAACAACTGATTTTTGCATTTTAATTTTGTATCCTGCAACTTTGTTGAATTAGTGTATTACTTTTGGCTTTTTTGTGTGTGGAATCTTTAGTTTTCTGCGTATGTAGAAAATACATCGACATGTACATTAAAAGTAGAATATTCTTGGCAGTATTATTTACAAAAGCCAATAATCTGAATGAACTCAAAGGTCTATGAATAGAAGAATGGACAAATAAATTGTAACAGCTTTATACAATGGAATATTACACAGTAATGAAGATATACTGTTGCTACATACAACAATATGGACTAATCATACAAACATGAAGAATTATTCTCAAAGAATCCTATCTATTTCCAAAGAAAACTAATATGCCGTTTTATAACATTTGCTTCTCAAAGTATAGTCCAGAGACCCCTGAGAAGTTCTGGTCCTCAGGAAGCTTTTAGAAAATCTGTTAGGTCAAAACTATTTTCATACTACTGCTAAGACTTTATGTCTATGTGCCATTTTCACTCTCATTCTCTCACAAGTGTACAGTAGAGTTTCCCAGGGGCTACACGATCTGCATTTTTGTTAGTGATTGAATGCAGAAGCAGATATGAGAATCCACATAGCCTCTGTTAAGCCAGACATTAAAGAAATTTCCAAAGTTTAAAACAATGTCTCCATAAATTTTTTGGAAGATGGAGTTATTTGTGTTAAGACATGTTATTTATGATAATATGTATATTTTTAAATTTTCTTATTTTTTATTTCTAATAGATTAAATAACGCATATAAACAAAAGCTCTCTGGAGTTTTAGTAATTTTTTCTAGAGGTCAAAAAGTCTGAGAAACATTATTTTCTATGACAGGATAGTGGGTACCTTTGAGTAGTAAAATGGCTTTAAATGATTGGAAGGAGACCTGTGGAGACTTCTAGAATGTTCGTAATGGTCTGTTTTTTATCTTAGCAGAGGATGCATAGGTATGTTCATGTTATTAAAAGTCTTTAAAAGCTGCGTATGCTTTTATATATAAAGTACTAGTTGAAAATTATCCATTGACATTCATGACCTACCATATATATCACCAGAAATTAATTTTGTTACCATGAGAATTCTTTACTATGTCGTGAGCTTTATTTTTAACAACGTATCACATTAGTTCACATTCTGGAATAATCAGGTGTGTTTTCTTGGTTTCCTGCCAAATCCTATTAATTATTTTTTTAGTATATCTAGAAATCTTGTGTATCGTATTAATTATTTTTTCTGACAGTATATTTGTCACCCTCATAGGAAGAATCCTGTCCATTTTCAACATTTCAGTCACCCTGGTGATAGTGATTATGGAGGTGTACAAGTTATGTGTCAAGATGAGGCTGATGACCGGCCTGAATGTCCTTATGGATCATCTTGTTATAGGTATGTAAATCTGAAACATTTGGTCGTGCTTCTTTCCTCCTTAATTTCTGTTATTTATTCATTTATGCCTGCAGTTTCTCATCTCAAGCCTTCAACATCTAGTTTTTAAACCTCTAGATAATAGGTTTTCATTTTGTTAATAGATAGGATTCTATTCTTTTAGATAATTCTAAATTGTTGACATTATTAACCATATAAAAACCTGAAATTGTTCCTTATTTCTAACTTTCTAAAATGCAAATCATACAATTTAAAAGCTGTCGACGCACCATATCTTATACTTTATCCAGACTCTTTAGTGTGACACATTTCAAATCAGGACATTATCTCTGCCTCCTGCAACTTCTACCATTCTTGCCAACACATACTGAATCCTAAAAGAAAAGTAAAAGTACTTCTCCTCTCTGCTTCCTTAGCATGTTGTGCCTGTCTGTATCATGCAGAATAGAATTTACCTCATGAGGTTATGTTTGTTTCTTTACTGGAATGTCTCCTCCTTCAGGCAGCAAGTTTCTAGCCTGCAAGGACACTTTTATCCTCTATCTGCAGCTTCATTTAATAAATGAATGAATTTGAAATAAGTCAAACCACCAAAGAAAGAAGTAGTGATTCTAGTCTTAGCTTTAATTCCAGAGGGCCATCTTTCAGATATAATTTGGGATACAATTTCCTAAACCTTCTGGACACTTTGAAGTTGTTGCTGTTCCTATAATTGTGGTTTTTAATAAAAAGGCATAGTAAGCTTCTTAAGCAAGAAAGAAAAATTAAAAAGCTTATTATGCCTTATTATTTGAAAAATAAGTGTTCTATTCCAGTGCAACATCATGCCGATAGTAATTAGAAGATATTTTCATTAGCTATGTCAATAAACTTGAAAATTTAGGACAAATGAATGAATTCTTAGTAAATATAACTTTTAGAAACAAGAAAAAAATAGAAAATGAAATAATCCTACATTAGAGAAATTGAATGCATAAATAGAAGCCTTCCACTAAAGAAATTCGAATTCTCTTTGGCTTTATTGGCTAATTCTACCAAATACTTAAAGAAGAAACACTCAATTTTTATATAAAAAAAGCAAAAGGGGATATATTCCTTAACTCATTTTATGAGACCAGAATAACCTCGATACTAAAACCCAGCAAGAATAATACAAGAATGAAAAATTCTAAGACAAATTATTTTTGAACTTAGCTGTGAATATCTTTAAAAAAAAAAGGTTAAGTGAGTTAAGCAATTGAAAAAGGAAAATATAACATGACCAAATTAGGTTTGTTCAAGGAATGCTATTTTGTTTAGTATTTAAAAATAATGTAATTCACCATATATCAGAATAAATAGAAAATTATATAATCATTTCAATAAATTAAAAAACTGACAAAATTCATTTATGAATTTACTATCAAAACTCATTTCAAAGTGGGAATAGAAGGAAACTTTTTAAACATCATACAGAATATCTACAAAAGCTTATAGCAAACATCATATTAAAAGTGAGATATTAAAATTTTTCTTTCTGATATCAGAAATGAGACAGTAATATTTCTTCTTTTAATTCTGTCAGTTTTTCTTAATGAACTCACTGCAATCTGTCCTCAGTGGAAAAGCTATAGAAATGGGAAACTCATTCAGAGCTGTTCCCTTTTTCATGTGTTGGCTTTCCTCTGGTTTCTGCCTGCTTTTGGTAGCTTATCCATTGCCTTACGATTATTGTTTTTAATATTTTTTCTAGGGTATAATTGTTACCTATGGGATGTTTGGTCTGATACAATGTCTTCTGTCATTACTAGAAGCAGAACTCTTACTTTGTGTCATATAATATAGCTGCTCTAGCTTTTGTTGGTTAGTGTTTGTGTTACATTTTTCATCCTTTCACTTTCAACCTTTGTCCTTAAATTTAAAGCATGTCTCTTACAAATAGCATGTAATTGGTTCCTTGGTCTTAGTTTTAATCCAGTCAGATAGTCTGCCTTTTAGGTGGAGTGCTTAATCTGATTACATTTAATATAGTTACTGATACATTTGAGTTTAATTTTTCCTTTTGTTATTTGTTTTCTATTTGTCCCACACGTTCTTTGTTCCTGTATTCTTTTCCTGACTTTGTTGTAGCCGCCAGCCCCCGATAGACACACGGACCACCAGAAATCAGTGAGTTACAGGAAACACACTCTTTATTCAGCCAGCTGGATCTGCCAGGGGTACGCAGACCTCAAATTAAGCAGCAGTGAAATGTGGAGGTACAGGGTTTTTAAGCCCTAAACCCCATTCTTCATCCTGTTTGAACACACAAGTCTATTTTTCTTCTTTATACTAACTGTCAACCTACAGGTCGGTTGTGCAAGCGGGGGGTACAGAAGCAGAAAGCTTATTGTTAGAGTGTTATGTTCCCATGGGCGATCGCCAAGCAGTAATTTCTCAGCCAGCACAACTTTTTTTGGGATTAGCCAACTGTTTTTCATTCTACTTTTTTCTCCTTCATTAACATTTTAGTTATATGTATTTTTTCATTAGTTATATTAGATTTTAATAGGCATCACTGACTTATTATGATCTACCTTACAGTTGCTACTTTTACCATTTCCTAGTGTGATAAGCTTATATCAATTTAACTCCATTTACTTATTCTGCCTTTTTTTAACTATTGTCATTATATATTTTTACCTCTACACATGTTAACTTATAAGGCATTATTATTAATTTCGTAAATGTAAATGTAAATGTAAAGGTAAGTATAGAGGCCGTGGTAATTGGGTCACTGGATGCACTGTATTTCTCTGGTCAAGCAGAGCATTTACAGGGACACAAAAGCTTTTTTTTTGGTTGCTGATGTGGCAGCTCAACAGTAGTGGCTCCATCTTGGGCCTAGATATTTATTTCAACAGTGTTTGAATATCAGCCTCCCATATCAGAATAATAAAATACTTTAATATAGTTTGCCTAAAAGAAAGTTTTTATGTAAGTGCATGCCAGATTTTTCTATAGCCACTGAAAACGATATTGAAGTCTCACAGATCATAAGATAGCTCACAAAAATTAGAAATTATTATATTCAGAAAAAATTTTATATATATATATTTTCCAGAAATAGAGTTGTGATAAGCCTGTTTTCTAAGATGGTTGACATATTTGGAAGGAAGATGAAATTTATGAATGAAAACATTTTGGTTTGCTTTTTATCTTTAAAGATGTCCCTTCACAAAACAGGATAAGAATTATTCTCAAGTAAAAAAATTATTCTCTCAAGTGAAATAGTATGTTGATTTTTAATCTTTTTGCTTCCTGGTCTTACCTCTTAATCCCTTGAATGTATGCAAGTCAGGTTATCTTTCTGATATATCTAGGCAATCTCAAATGTTGTATAACATTAAGTAATCTTAGTTTTATACTATGTCAGCTCTCTAAATTTATATGACATTGTATTTCTAAGTATTGTCATCTATGGTCAAAGTTTTTTTATTGTAGAGCAACTGTGAAAACACAAAACTGTGCATATGTGGATATATTTTATCCACAGCCATTCTATCCCATGAGTAAAACTGAGTAAAACATGAGTAACACAGAAACAAATAGATGTGGATCACATTAAATACATACTATAGTAAAATTAAAGATTTCCATAGCCCATATAATATAGGAGGTCGCTATTTAGAAAAAGATATTTAATTATTAAATTTTATTTTATTTCTAGACTACAGGTATTATTAACCTTTTCTCTGACATTAATACTTTTTCAAATCTAACAAAATTAAATCTCCTTGAAAAAAATGTTAATTTAAACAAACTGGTCGATGTTGTCATTTTAAGTATCTTACTCATTTAACTCTTCTGACCACAGTCGGTCAGAAGACTAGCTCAATTTAATGTGTTTGATTAGCTTAAGGTACTTGTCTGAATTAGAACATTAGATACTTAATGTTCAGAATAACCTAGTGATAGCTGTGCCTGCCTCTGACTCATTTGCTTCCTCTGGTGCATAATAGGATTTTATGCAGTGCATTACTTCTGTTCTTGCTTGTTAAATTAAGCACTAAACTAGGAATGCATATACACTAAAATGAATGGAGTCTCTTTCCAACCAGTTTAGAGCAAAAATGTAAAGTCAAGCTCATACATCACCTTGGATTTATAAAACCTTAGGCAGCCATGTATTATGCTAATGAAAATATTGGTGCCTTGTTTTTTCAGAAGCCAATGCCCTCGTTTTTTTTTTTAATTATAATACCTAAGAGGGATGAGGTAAAGAAGTACGTCAATTATCAACTCTAAGTGCTCTTAGTGTAATGAATCTGCAACGTGATCTGTATAGTGTGAAAGAACAGTGTTTTGACACAAGCATAATTCATTTTTTAAATATATATTTCATAGTAAGTAAATTCATTATTTTTTGTTATTTGCTGATTCAGATTAATAGCTATGATCTAAGTTTTTTGCTATTTTCTCTTTTATTTTTGAAAAGTGTTCCAAGTTATCGATATCTTAATTGATAATATACATAGGTGTACACTTCAAACTACAAGATACTGATTTTTAAAAGCTGTTTAATAAAAAAATAAGAATGTGTATTTAGGGTAAATTCATATTACATTATTTTGGGGAAAACAAATAGGTTTTAATAGAAAAACCCTAGTTACCCAGTAGTTGCGATTCCCAGAATCAGTCATGTGAGGCTATCAATCATTTTATTTGTAATTAAGAATAATTAAAGTTGATAGTATCTTATTGCATTTTACAGGATCTGCATATAGAGGAAGTACCCTATCATCATTTGCCATGCTTACAGTTCTTTAATCATGTTTAAGAGTGTGGTCTTAGAAGGAAGTATCTTAGACTAAATGTCAATCATTTGCTACACAGTTTTACATAAGATTTGGCTATAATTAAATTAAATTAATTTATTTATTTTTCAATTTCAGTTGACATTCAATATTATTTCATCTTAGTTTCGGGTAATATAAAATTAACACAGCATCTGGTTAGACATTTATATAATTTATGTAATTTACAAAGTGATCCCTTCGATTAGTCTAGTACCTACCCAACACTATACATAGTTATTACAATATTATTGACTATGTTCTCTTTGCTGTACTTTTTATTCCCATGACTATTTTGTAACTACCATTTGTTCCTTCTTAATTCCTTCACTTTTTTGACCCATTGGCTATAATTTTTTAAAACTTCATTTAGAAATAGCAGTAACAACATCAATTATATTCATGTAGACTTGACAAAATATACTGGGATGCCTTCTGTGGTTTTGTTTTTCTTCTTTATTTGATGAATATGCCTTCGTTTTAATAATAGATTTGTTTTTCTTTGTTATATTTAGTCTTAATTACACATATGTAAGAATTTTCAGGTTTCTTTTGGCATAGGTAGTAAATTGTAATGATTTTTAATTAACATATTGACTATTTTCCATTACTTTATGCTGGTTTACTCTTTCATTATTTAATAAATACCATATCTTTTTATTCTTTCTAAATTTTGAGACTTAGATATTTGGTAACATAGGATTCATAGGATTTTGCTTTAAGTTTTAAAATAAGTGTTGAATTTCAAAAAATGCAAGATTAATTATTTTGGAATGAAAACAAAAATATATATAGTATGATCACTTATTCATTGAGCAAATATTGAGCATCTAACATGCCAACCACTATTTTAGAAGCTGATGTAAAACAGTATTTCAGGTTCATTTAAAACTTTTAATGTTAAGTTTTGGTATTAAGTTACCAAATCTTTGGAAGTAAACAAAAATAAAAATTATTATTCTGTTCTCACACTGTTGCCTACTTAATCTTTAGATAAGTCTTTATGGTGGAGAGAAAATGGGTTTTTAAATCAGCAGACTTAAGTTCTAGTCATATTATGCTAATTCTGTAGCATTACTTTGCATGTCATTAGATTTTCCTGAGCTTCAATTCCTCATGAAAACATGGAAAACAGAGGTTGGATCATTTGTGCTCAAGGACCTCCACCCAGTAGTGGAGAAATCCAGAGCAAAGTGAAATCTGTTCGTATTCATAGTCAGATCAGTTATATTCCTGGCTACTCTTCCTTAGTCTTCTTTGCTGTCTCCTTTTCTTTTTCCCTACCTATAATTATCACAGAGTCACAGGGCTCGGTTCTTTCTGATCTCTTCCCTTCTCTATTCTATTCTTAATCCCTAGGTGAGCTAATCCACTTTAGTGGCTCCAGACTCATATGTTTAAATGTCTCCACTTGGTTCTAAAATAGGTAGTTCAGACTTATTACATCTGAAACAAAACTATTGATTTTTATCAGGAAAACAACTCTTTCCCAAGTATTCTCCTCCTTTGTCAATGACTTCATCTTATACATAGTATTTAGGCACCAGACCAAGACATACCCTTGATTCTTCCCTTTTCTTCACATCACTCATTCAATCCATTGGCAGTTCTTGCCATTTCACCCTTTAAATTATGTTAGGAACTTAACCACTTTTTACTTTCTCTACCTCTATCACCGTAGTTATAACCACCATCATCTCTTTCCTGGAGTACTGCACCAGTTTCTTAACTGATATCTCTTTTTTCTTCTCTTGCCCTTCTGTAGTTTGTTTTCCACACAGCAATCATAGTAATTCTCTAAAAATAAGTGATACCATGTTGTTTTCTTACGCAGAATCTTTCAATAGCTTCTCATAAAACTCTTTACCCTATCTTACAAGTTTTTCTCTGACTTGATTTTTTACTGCTTTCCTTCTCACTCATTCCCCGTGAGCTATACAAATCTTTCAGTGGTTTTCCAAATACCCTAGGCTCATTTCTACCTCAGCCTTAGCAAATTTAGAGATATTTTTAATTTCCTCTTCCTGATGTGTTCTTCCTTCAGATATGTACTGTTTTTCATATATCTATATCATTAAAATCAGACATGTTTTGGAAATTGAATATTTTAAAATATAACAGCTCATACAAACCTGGTATAGTTATGGGTGTGTATCTCTATGTTTAGAACCCAAAGATTACTGTTAATGATTAACAACAAAGCAAAAACAAAAACAAAAACAAAAGCAAACAAAACCCCTGAAAACCAGAAAAGATTTTGAGGCCCGCTGAGTTACAGAAAATGTCATTTGTGAAAGAGGTTGATATAAATCTTTTATGAATGAACTCTGAGTATTTTCATTCATTATTTGGAAAAAGTCCTGGGTGGAATTCGGCATTGTCCTTGAAAGTTATTTCAAATACTCATATGCTCCCAAAGATCCATCCAGGGTTGCTACTTAGCCTTAACCCAGGGTTATATGAAAAAGACATTTTGCCTTGTTATGAAATAACTGATTTTTGAAAATGGGATATGCATAGGCAAATGTTAGAAAATATTCTATAATTGTGTGAAGTATGATTGGGAAAATATTCAACCATAATAATTGTATGTATTATAGAAGGCAAATTCAGTGATTTAGTATTAATTGGCAATTACTTTTATGGGCACAGATCCCAGACATTGTTGGCTTTCTTAAACTAAAACTGATTTCTATTTCTATAAAAATGGCTGACACTTGTAAAATGCTCAGTAACCCACAAACGTTTATACACATTATTTCATTTACCCCTTGGAACAGTCCTCTGTGAAGCAGGCAGTATTATTTCTCTTTACAGATGAGGAAATGGAGACGGGGTTCGTAGGACTTGCCCTGAATCACAGAATCAGTAAATGGTGTCTTTTGAATTCAGACTTAGCTCTTCTGGTCGGAAACCAGAGCCCCTTCCACAACAGAATGCTGGTGATCTAAATTTTAACAAGCCGGATAAGAACAGGTCCAAGACACAGTGGCATCTATCTCTTAAGCATTTGCGAAGGACTCTGTGTTCCTTCCAATCACCTGAGTGATTGATTGACTGGAGCTAAGTGTCTTATGATGCTGAGCAGTCAGTAGTATCTCAGGAACCTGATTGCAGTGGAGTCTGCTTAATATAACTCAGTTTTTCATTGTTTCCTGGGGAAGTAATATGAATTGTTAATGGCAGGAAATTCTAACTTATTTTAATCTTAGGTCTGTGTAAAAAGATTCAGTGAATACTTTGATTATTAACTTTATAGGTGTGAGTGCAAAGCAATTTTGGTATATTGACATTCTTTTCAACCTAATGATAAAGGTGTTCTCTGCATATTTCCAATAGAAAAACTGCCTTTCAAAGAATGGACTTCTGAAAACATCAGCATCTATGGATTACTATTTACTAAAAAAAAAAAGTATTAACATTAATTCGAGAAAACTCATTATCAATCTGGAAATTAGTAGAAACTGTTCTCTGTACTCCAACCAATGAGAATTTTAAACTTTTGTTTGTATTGCAAATGATTCTTGCCAGTTCTTTTCAATAATCGTTTTCTTAAGAAATAATAGGTAGCAAAAACAAGTATCGTTTTTCCCTATTAAATAGAAAAATGTAAAATATTTCATCATTTTGGGAATTTGTGTGAGAGCTTAATTTAGAAAAGTTTTTTGAAGGAAAAAGATGATTACAGTATAGTAGATAGATTAATTTATGAAAAATATAGTTGAATGCCACTTTGTGAAAGGTACTCTTATAGATGCTATAAAATATATTAGAAAGTGTTAAGAAAAATCCCATGCCCTCTAGCAGCTCATTTGATAGATGATAGAGATAATACATACACACACACATTTGCATTGAAAATTTAGATGACAATATAAGAAATTCTGTGGTAAGTATACCAAATGGTAGATACAGACAATAAGTCCTGGAGATATTTCCCAGGGATGATCAGAGTTGCCTTCCTGAGGGAGCAGTGTCGAGTAAGAATAATATTCTTGGCAAAAAGGCTATCGGCAAGTACCTGTCAATGAGAAGGAACCAAAAACTACTCCTTGAGAGCAGAAACGAAGAATTGGGTTGAAAATAAAGGTTGGGACTAAAATTATGTGGGACCTTGAGGGAGAGGATAATTTAAGAATTTAACATTCAAAATACTTAATTTCTTTCACATTTAGATTGCTATGTCAACAAAACATGTCCAAAATTTGTTTTTATTTTGAGTGTGGGCTTTTGTATGTGATAATATTAACTTTTATGTTTCAGCTCATTTTTTAAAGTCCCTTTATTGTGTTATATTTATTACCAACAACAAGGAATAAAATATATTTGAAAATACCTCAAACAGGAAACTTTTAAAGCTGTCACAGAGGATATTTTCTCTTCATTTTCAGTGAGATAGTTAGTAAAAATTTTATTGATATTTATACTTTTATTTTAAATTGGAAGTTGGGTCTCAGAGTTAAATGTGGAAAATCACCAATTCAACTAGTTTTTTGAGGTCCACATTGGAGTCTTACACTTGCGTTTTTGTGAAATTTACAAGTTCTCCTAGGAAAGGATGAAAAGTATTAGCAGAGCCTCAAAGAAGTAAATGTCCCCCCTCTAAGGTAGAGGAAAATGTGCACATGGATCTGAAAATCTTTTCTGAATACAAAATTTCATAATATACTTTTCTGATCTTCTTTTAGGGAATATACAAATGTAAAACTTTTTTCCCATTCATGTATTCTGAAATGGCTTGCCTTTTCCTAGATAGTGTGTGAGGTTAGATTATGTCACTGGGGTGTGTGAGTGCAGTTGTGTTGTGTTCCAAAATGACGGAGAACGGGGAGACGCCTTCTGCAACTTTAAGGTTGAACATGTGCCTCCACAACCCTCACCCCATTTTCTGATACCACATCATTCATTTCGCCTTTTTTGAAAGTTTCTCTTTTAATCTTTCTTGCCTGACATCTGTCAGCAGTCATTTAACTGGTACATAAACTGTACTTGTCTCCGTTAGGTGCCATGGTTCAATTTCTGTACTTGTTTTCAAAGCCTGACATTTAGTTGCTTGAGAGTTTCTAAAGCAGCTTTTGAAGGAGATTGCAGTAGCAGACAATGAAGGCCGTATTTAACTTTTCAACAGTTCTGCTCCGTTAAGGGTAAAGCAGGAAAATATAGGACTGCTTGGTATCTGAAGCAAACATATATTAAAAAGGAGAAAAAAAGCCTTTAAATCTCAAATGAATGTAGATATATAATAATCATCATGAAGTATCTGTGTAGAATGTTAGCACTTGAATCTCAGTGAGGGTGTGTGGAATTTCAGCGTACTATCTTATCACTTTTCAGTAGGTTCGAATTGTTCTCAAAATAAAAGGTTAACAGTGTACTTTACCACAATAAAAAAAGAAAGGATTTTTAAAAAGTCACCAAAAATAATCTCGACTGCCCAGCCATCTTTTATAAATTCTCAATGAAGAATACCTTTGGTATTAATGTTCCTCATTTTTCCGATGTCCAGCAGTAACTGTACTTTAATAAAGACTGAAGTAAACAAGCCACTGACCTGCGCCAGCATGTTCGTTAAGGAAAGATCATCCCCTAAGTCATCACTGCAGCTTTGTTCATTTGCACCTCTCTTCATCACATTTAAGTTGTCCAGTTTATTTCTCTCAACTTTGAACTTTCTTTTCCATCAAAAGGTCAAATTTGGGTTAATTACCCCAAGATACAATCTTTTATAGAATCTTTTTACCACTTTACAAAACTGTTGAGTTATGACCTTAATTAACTGTGTGGTTGCACTCTTGTGCTGTGTTTAATGCTCATATTGTAGAGAAAGTTACCAATAAAAAGAGATATCAGCAGTAAGAACTGTCACTGATAACCTGACGCAGGGCCTGGCATATAATAAGTGCCCTGTGACTTATTTCTTGAATCAGCGATTAATGAATCATTGGCTAACATTAATTACTTACCACTTACCATGCCCTTAGACTAAGGACTTATTGTGTATTCCTCGTGCATCCTCACAACTGCTTCATATGAGTTGTATACCTTAGCAGCTATCTGGTGTCAGTGTACCCCAGCTCTCCTTCGTCAGTATCCTGAGGGAGAGATACCCATCAAGTGGGTCATGATCAACCAGTTACTGCTTTGGATTTTTGCTTCCTAGGCAGTTTCGCATTATCTGTAAAATGTCTTGTATATATAGTGTACCCAAATATTTGTTTAACTAATAAAATAATAGAAGGAATCATAAGTGCATATATTCAAAATATTCAAACAGCAGGGAATATGTTATATAAATTTCTCAACACAAACCACCTTTTCTGTTTTTGCATAACAATTGGTGTTCTTTGAAGAGGCATGACTTAAGTGCTTTTAACTTTGGATTTAAGAAGCGCCTTAAAAGCATCATTTTAGACATACACAAACAGAGATGTATTTTGTTATATATTTTATGCAGTATTTTACAGTATTTTTATATATGTAATATATGATGTTGACATTTTAGAAATAAATCTTTTTAATGAATATATTTTATTTATCTCTTACTGGCTTTCTCTAAAGTATAAATCCAGGGGAAAGAAATTTGTCTGGTTCACCACTCTATCTTTGCATCTAGAAATATGTCTGGCATAGAGAGGGTGACCAGTTAATGTTGAAATTAAAAAGGAAATACTTTGTACAGCATGATTACTGTAGTTAACAAAAACAGCAAATGCTTCTTAATAAGAGGCTAATTTTATGTGTAAGTTAGTGAATGTTCTAGTTTAATTAAAATAGTCTCATTAATTTTTTATGATTGGAAAACTAGATCTCATTCTTATTTTTTTTTTTTTTTTTTTTTTTTTTTTTTTTTTTTTTTTTAGGAAGAATCCCCAGCACAAGATAGAATATAGACACAGTACACTTCCGGGTAAGTAATTTTACTTCAGGAAGTAAAAATAACTCAAAATGAAAAGGAAACTCAAAATGAAACCTTCAAATGACTCTCCTATTAAACCTAGGTACAGTTTGCTGTTATTTTGTGTTTTTCCTCAAAATCTCTTCTGTGAATTTTTTGAATTTTGATTTTGATGATTTTTCTTAGTTAAAAAAATAGAAATTTTTATATTACAAATGTTTTCTATAGTCATTATCTAACGATATATATTTGTCCTTATATCTGTTATGATTCTTTTCTTTGTAGGTACCTGAAAACAAAATTTAGATTGGTCTAGATGGTAAAGAGAACTTACTGATTTCTATAATTGAAAAGTCTAGAAGTCGGACTGGATTTAGATAAGATTTATGCTTTGGCCCATTAATGTTGTCAGTAAGGTCACCAGTGACCCAATTTCCTTCTGTCATTTTACCTTTAGAGGAGTATTATTATCCTTAGACTGGCTTCTGTCTCCACCAGGAAACTATATGCATCCTTATTCAGCTGGGATGATAAGCTCCCATGTTTACATTTAAGGAGAGAAAGAGAATGAACAGTTTCGACTCTCACTATTCCTAGAAAAAAATCATGAAATTTACCTTTTTTTTTTTTTTTTTTTATTGGCTTGGATCACATTCTTTCTCTTGAGCTAATCACCAGGGCCACTGATTAGTTTGTACCACCCCTGGAACCAGGGTAGAGTCACCTCCTTCAGAACCACAGAGATCCCCAGTAGAAACTAAAGTTTTGGGGAAAGGAGGAGGAGGAGAAATAAACACCAGAGAAGCAACTATCAAATGTCCATCAGTCCTATTTGCATTAATCTGTTTTACCTGCTTACAAACTCTGATACTTTTACCCTTTACAAATCCTGGCTTCTTTGTATCATTTATATAATGCAGAGGCCAATTCAACATTCAATATTTCTGCCCACAGAGAGAATAAAATGCATACTATCCAGGCTATGCTCACATGCTTTGTATGTGTACAAACACAACCAACTTGTAACCAAGTGATAAAAATAATGAATTTTACCATTGGCAATTTCATTTCATAGTTCTGATTGAAACACACTTTGATGCCTTAGTACTTCAGACACCAGTGTACTCATTTTGTCTGAGCTAATATGGTATGGAGGTTATATGTTACATGTTATACTTTCTTTACTGGGACTGTGTCTAATGATGTTGCATTTATGATGCATAAATTAACTTGTTTTCCAGCAATAACGTAATAATATTGATTAAAACTATATTTTCTTGACTGAATTTAACATTGTTCCATAAAAGAGCATTTGACATATCTGTATATCTTTACAGAAATAGGAACCGTTTTCCTAAACACTATTAATATGCATCATATGGTATAGTTAAAAATGTCTGAATTTTCTTTGAAAAGTCTCTTTGAATTATCATTAAAGTAGCTTCTGAATGAAGAATATATTTTTAAAACAATTAGCTTTTTTTAAGAAAAACTTTTTTCATTGGAAAGATAGTTTTAAAAAAAGTATAGATATTTTTAAGCAAAGTTAAAACTGTTTTATATTTTTAATATACTTTCAAGGGTTGTTTTGTGGCAATATAATCAGAACATGTCTTTCTACTCTAAAACCTTTAAATTAAGGTATTTGGAGTATTTCGAATATTAAATGTTGAGGTTTTCATTATATTTTTAAATTCAGTGACATCTGACACGGAATTCTGACATACTTGTTTTTCTTATTCCCTAAATCCTTAGTTTAACATTACCCAAGATCTCAATCTCATTTATGTAACGGTTCGTTTACTCACACACTCCTTTATGCATTTATTATATGTCTAACAAGTGAGGAAAGTTACAGAGAGATGTGAGACCCAGCTCTGGCTCTATACGTTTGTGGTGAAATTCTCTAAAACCTTGGAAGAAAGAGAAGGAGCCCTTCCTGTTGGAAGTTATCAGGGTAGACTTGATGTGGGAATTTTAAGTTAAGTTAGTCTTTAAGGTGGTAGGATTTCAGTCATTTTTGCTAGTTTCTTAGTTTGTGGTGGGTACATATAGGACATACCAAACAAAGTGAATAATAGATTAGTCAGGGACATCAAGGTAGAAAATGGTGAGTTGTGTTTGGAGTTAGCAGGTGGATCTATTTAACTGACATGGAGTCTCTGTAGTTACTGTGGATGGTACCAAAAGGATGTATTGAGGCCAAATTATTGAAGCTCTCAAAAGCTAGCCCGAAGGTATAGATGCACTGACCAATAATGGTGAGCTACTATTTTACCCAAACGAAACTGGTGAGGATGAGCAGTCTGAACTGGAGTGGGGGGAGCCTTGTGGAGATTAGTTAGATAGTTGAATGAAGGGCCAGAGCTAGGTCACCATGAGGTACAAGTGAATTTTGAAGCAAGAATCAGTAAGGTTTGCCAACTGATTGGTTATGGTCTGGGGCTGGGATGAGGTAAAGGAAATAGGGATGACTCAGAATTATAGTATTTTTAGGAGACTGGTGATGACAGTTACACATAATAGAGATCAGAAGGAAGGACTATGTAGGTTTTTTTTAAAGTTTAAACATTGAATTTGAAGTGAGGTATCGTAATTACATAATGAGACAATACAATATAATTAGTACCATATACCATATATACCAAATACTGTAGTATTTTATAGTATAAAATAACTGCATTAAACTTTTATTATTTAATTTCTGATTTGTAGTACTCCTAAAACACTTCAGTCTGTAAGGTTCTTGCACATATGTAACAATTTATGTAGTTTGTTCTGGTTTTGTAGGTTTGGCTTCTGTCATCTGTTAAGCTTCTTGTATACCTCAGTTTAAAATTTCACTAACTTTCCACACATTTTCTGAGTGCTTTGGTTTTGGCACAGGGTATTGAACATAAGAATAATTAGTGCCAGGAAAATTTTATTTTCTACTTTCTTAGCTACTTTACCTGTTGACAGCATTTAAAAGAAATTATCACCTGATTATTAGAGTCATTCCTTCTGGCTTTTATTATTATGCGATATTCATATTCTAGGTGATCAGTACCATTCATAGCTGAAAATTTAGAATGTTACACTGATAGCTATTTTAATATTTCTCTAGTTATTCAATTATGTGCTTGCACACATGTGCATATATATATATCTATATATATACATATATATATACACACACATATTTTTTTTCTTCAGAAGTAGAAATCAAAAAATCTAGAAAAAAGCTATTAAGGAAGGTTAGTGGAACGTAAATGAAATTCTGTAAGCTGCTGCTTAGCATGGGGAAAACAGATTTTAGAATATGAAAAAGGCTAGCGTAATAGTATTTTCAAAACAAAATAAACTTCATGTATAATACAGTAGATCAGAATTACACAAACTGCTTTTCCAAAGCTAAAATATGAATATATTGGTACACTAGAAAGTGAGTCTTTAGTAGTAAAACGAAGAATTAAAAATGTTTATTTTTGCAGTGTATAATAAATTTTCATGTTTAGAGAATTGGGCTAATTTTTTTTACATAATGAAAATTAATACCCTATTTTGTCCTAAGATTTACTAGAAAAGAAAGGAAAATAAAACTTGAGGAATCGTCGATGTTAAGCTGTAAATCTGCTATGAGGCAGCTGTCATCTTAGACCTCAACATCAGAAAACTCTTTGGAAAACCCAGTAATTTAGAAAGATCTTTTCTCCATGTAAAAATCAATATTTCTTTCAACACGCATGTGACACAGTGTACTCGTCAGTAACTCTTCAGACTTCGTTCTTGGGATAAGAATTGACAGTGAGATTTTAAATTGTAAAGGAAATGTTAAATGCAAATTTTGGAATTGTCTTTCTGATATTACAAATTCCTCTGCATAAATAGAAAAGTCAGAAATTACCACATTGTTAATACCGAATACTTAATAACATGCTTTAAACATGTTAAAGAGTTTGCTTCATTTTCTAAAGGCTGTTATTTTCATTATCATGGTTGGAGAAGTTAGAAAAATAAATAAATGGTCATTTTCATCCCCTTTCTAGAAATTTATAGTGGTTACTTATGCATTAAGTGAAATTAATTATTCTTGGTGGATGAAGAAATTTTACAGTTAGACATCTGTAATCCCAGGTTGAGTGGCAGTTGATGTGTTGTATATCAAACTTCTGTTTTTCAGTGAGAAGCACTTTAGATGAAGACGACGATAACATTGAGCAACCCAGTGAGCATGACGTGAATGACAGCTCTCTAGATGATGAGGAAGAAGAATATGAGCCAACAGATGAAGATTCCGACTGGGAACCTGGAAAGGAGGACCAAGAGAAGGAAGATATGGAAGAGCTTGTGAAAGAAGCAAAAAAGTTTATGAAAAGAAAAAAGTAACCATTTTTTTCCTGCAATAATATGTGGCTCACATTTACTCTTTCTTTATGGAAAAAAATTGTGTGATGGTTATAAAAAGTAAAAAGCCATAGGTTGCATAAAACTTTGGTCTTTTTTTTTTTTCATTTTTCCAAAGATTCTGTCTTTACAGAATACTAGGCAAGTATAACCAGGTAAATTATGTCTTGGGTAGAAAAGCATACCTCTTCATTGCTATTGAAGTAATTCTTCAAGCAGAATCAGGCTTTAAAAAATGATAGCTATCATATAATAGCTATTATTTTTCTAGTACCCTAGATGTAAGCTTTACAATTTTATTACATTTATTCTTTGAAACTTGGAGAAATTAGTTCCAAGGGGATACTGAATATAGATTCAATAAGACTGCAGAAGAGAAATGTTCACCACGCAGGGAATGTTATTTTGTGACCCACGTCTGTAATTTACTGTATGTCTGAGATTAAAGGCAGAAAAACTGAAAGAATTTAACAGTTTCTTTTTCAAAGGTAAGTCCTCCCTGATTATTTTAACTCTCAATGTGTTGTCTTTACATTAGGAATAAATGATTTTTAACCATAATTTTCTAAAATGACCTTAGTTCTTTTGTCCTCAGATGAAAGTGGCAAGTTGTTTGCCAGTGTTCAAGATTCTAGCCTTTTATTTCAAGAAGAAACCCCTATTCAGTTTTATGGAGCATATCTCTGTATCTCTGTTCTTAAACTACTTTGGACCCTGTTATACTCTTTATTTTAGGTGACTTAGAATTTTTGAAATTTAGTTTAGAATCTTTAATAATCGTTGGGTATATGTACATACTGTAGTAGGTATAGTATTGAAATAATAAATCACTAAACCAAAAGTGTCTTGTTAAACAGTAATATTTTCTATTCTAAGAGAACCTCAAAATTTACATCTTAAAGAGCACAGATTTATAATTGTTTTCTTAGTGTTTTTAAATATATTTTCAAGTAATTGCATAATATTAAAATTTACTTAAAAACTACAGCAGGATAGCGTAAGTATTTCCCTAGAGTAGTATTACCCATCATTCTTACTTTGTTTCTGTTGTTATTCGGAAACTCATTTTTCCCTTCTAATGTCCCTTTAATCTTGGGGTCTTGACAAACAGGTGAAAAAAATCTTTGAACTTATTCTCATCTTTGCACTTACTTAATCTTTAAAGTGTTCCTTAATCAACTCATAGATATATCCCAAAGGAAATGAAAACATGTGTCCACATAAAAAACTTGTACACAATGGCCATAGAAGCATTCATAATAGTCAAAAAGTAGAAACACTTAAATGTCCATCAGCTGATAAATGGATTAAAAAAAGGTATATCTCTTCAGTACTTGTTTTGTTCATAAGCAACCGCTGAAGAATTGAAAGATGCTACAGTGTAGATAAACCTTGAAAACATATGCTAAGTAAAAGAAGTCAGACACAGAAAGCCACATACTGTATGAACTCACTTATATGAGATATCTATAATAGGCATAGTAATAGAGATAGAAAGTAGCTTACTGGTTGCCAAGGGCTGGGGGAAGCAGAGGCAGAGAGTGACTGCTAATGGGTATAGGGTTTCTTTAGGAAGTGACATAAGTTTTCTAAAATTAGCGGTAATGGTTGCACAACTCTGTAAATATACTAAAACCCACTGAACTGTAAACTTTGAAAGGGTGAATTTTACGATATGTGAATTATATATTTCAATAAAGCTGTTATAAAAAAAGAATACAAAAGATGAGATTAGTCTTTTAGAAAGAAAACAGCATTTAATATCAATGTATTCTTCTTGGTAGTAATGTGATAGCTCATGGCAGCTGGTTTTTAAGGATAATCATCCCGAAGACATTTTTGTGTGATTCTATTAAAACTTAAGTCAAATCATGTTGCATCCTTGCCCCAGACCCTCCAGTGATCCTCAGTGTCACTCAGAGGAATCGGAGTCTTTATTAAGTCCTTTCCAGGCCCTGCATGAACAGGGTCTCTCATCCCGTTACTCTTCCTCTCACTTTCTGTGCTCCAGCCCTATTGGTCTCCTCACTGCTCCTCACATACACTCCTGTCTGTGGCCTGTGCCCTGGCTGTCCACTCTTTCTGGGGTGTTCTTTCCCATGGCGTTGGCATGGGTCAGACCCTCACCAACTTCAAGGCTTTAGCCACATAGCCATCACCGTATTTAAGATTTCAGCTCCCATCCCCTCCACCTCCAAATATGCACTCCTGATCCCGCATACCCAGCTCTATTTATTTTCCGTAACACTTGTTTCTTAACATACTGTGTAATTTATATTTGTTTTTGTTTCTCATTCCATTAGAATGTAACCTCCATCAGGGCAAGGATTTTTGTCCATTTCTGTCAGTGCTAAATCTTCAGTGCCATGAACAGTGTCTAGAACATAACTGGTGCTCAATACATATTTGTTGAATGAGTAGATGACTATTTGGAAATGAGTGACTGTCACCAACAAAACAGTGGTTTTGTTTATTTAAACAGAATTTAAATAAACCAAGGTACCACTTTGCCTACTTCCCAAACACTATATTTTCCGGTATCAAGGAAGAGATGCTACTGAAGGAGTGCTTCTGGGAAAGCAGGCAGTGTACAGCCACTTTTCATGCATTTCTGATGAGCAGTTGGTCCAACTTCAACACTGAAAATCAAGCAGAATGTGAGGCATCTCAAAGGAAAATTAGTCATTCTGGTTGGGATTAAACTGAGACTTCCATTTCTCATGAACCACACAAGATGGAATGTCATAAATGGAACTAGCTGGTACTCTTTGAAACCATAAAATTATAAGTGCAGTACTTCACCAGCATCATACATTATTTTTAAGATTTTAAGCTTCATTAGGTGTGGGCTCAACAGCTCACAATGGCGCCAACTATACACTGTCAGGGAAAATCCTCGGATAAGGTGCCATGGGTAGCATTGCGTATTTGGAGCCCAAAACGAAGACTTCCTATGGTGTAGGAAAATTAGAAATTAACAACCAAAGGATAGGAAATATAAATCTAACCAACATGGAATTGTGAACTAGAATGTACTAAAAGCCTTCTTCTTAAAAAAGAAATGTTTGAGATAATAAAGTGTTTAGAAATAAGCAACAGTGAGAGTGTTATGTTACACATCGAGTAGGATGTACTTGGAGGAGGATAATACTATATAGTCTTAAACATATATATGAGGGAAAAGATTACAAATAAGTGAACTAAGTATTTTAGTCAAGAAGCTAGACAAAAGCATCAAAGTAAACCCAAGGAAAATAGGACAGAATTAATAAAGTAAAAGCTTGAAATAAGATTTTAAAAAGCAGTAGACTTGATCAACAAGATACAAAAATAGATTCTTTGATATCTTTGAGAAAATAGATACTTGGCAAAAAAAGACAAATACTAGAAATGAAAAAGTTTGAGCTATAAATACAGATTTAAAGCAGTATGTAAAACTTTATGCCAATAACTATAAATCTAAATAAGTGTATGACTTTATAAAAATATAATTTACCAAAATTTACTTTAAAATGTATTTTGAAAATCTAAATCAAAGCTGTAGAGGAAATGGAAAGTATTCAGAAATATACTTCTAGTATGGTACTAGATGTTGAGCATTACAGATGATATATTAAAACTTTAAAAGACATGAGAGATTGGCATAAATGGAGATGCACACCATATTTCTAGATAGAAAAATGCAATATTGAAATACACGTTAATTAGCTTCATTGTGGTAATCATTTCGCAATGTATTTCCTAAATATATATAATTTTATTTATCAACCATACCTCAAAAAAGAAGAAAGGAAAATAAATTCTCCCTAAATTTATCTATAAATTCAGTGCAATCCCAATTAAAGTTTCAAATGGATTCTTTATATAGAGTTTTACAATCTAAAGTTTGTCAAGTTTACAATGCTAAAATTCAGTTTAAAGAAAAATACATTAGGCAAATCAATAATTTTTGAATAAGAACAGTTGGGAGACTTGACTACCTCATCGAAACGTGTATATCAAAACAATAGAGCTACACATGCTTTAAAAAAAATAACAGTATCAATGCAGGAAAAGACAAATAGATGAATAAAACAGAAAAGAGACTCCAGTAACATCTGGATATATATGAACTTAATATATGATAAATGTAATTTTAAACCCATTGGGAAAGTTGAAAAATAATGAAATTATACACTTGCCTCAGATTCCGAAAAATAAAATTTTGTTGGAATAAAGAACATACCTGGGGAAAATAAAATATTGGAAGGAAACGTAAAATATTCCCCTAATCTAATGTTGAGGAAAGCCCTTCTAAGCAAAACCCACATCTCAGAATTAAAGAAAAAAATAGACATATTTCACTCAAAAATTTAAAAACTCTGTTTTAATAGAGCAACAGACTGAGAAATATATTTTCGGCGCATGTAATGTATACACATAGAAATCTACAAACAATGTAAAAGAAAATGAACAAGAGACGTAACAGGCAGTTCACAGAAGAGAAACAGTTTGCCACTGTGTGTGTGAAAACATGTTCAGCCTCATACGTAGGTATAAATTAAAATGACGAAATAGTCCTTGACCATCAAAGTTTTTAAATCTAAAATATTGACATCTTTCGGCAATAAGAAGGGAGTGTTAAGTCTTTCTAGTAGACAATTTAGCCATCGCTGTAAGTATTTAAAGCGCATGTTCTTTGACTTGACTGTTCCTACTGTTAAGAAACTATCCTACAGAAACATTTATGTCTGAGTATGAAGATGACTATACCAAGAAGTCCACTGTATCACTGTCTGTAATTAGAGAAAAAAGAAAAAAATCAAAAGAGAAAGAACCTACATTTCCAACAATAGGGAGGTGGTTAAATAAGTGATGTGACAGCCATATCATGGAATGAGGTCAATTTATGTAGCAATCTGGCAAGCTTTCCAAGAAATGCAATTTTTTAAAAAAGGAATTATGAATAATGAGCTCAGTATGATTCCATTTATACAAGGAAGTACCACTGCATATTTATTTACATATGAATAGAAAGAGACCAGGATGCAGATAACTAACTGTTCACAATACTTACCTAGGAGAATGGAAATGTATGGGAGGGGGAAGGGAGTAAACATTGACTGTCAAATTAAATCCACATCCTAATATATTGCCTGAATCTTATAACAAGAATATATATATATATATATTCAAGAACTACTTGTGTCAAAAAGAAAAAAGAATCACTGCTGAGGACACCAGTCGAGGCTGGCAGTAAAAGACAGCTGTGCAGTCTCAAGATAAAGCCCTCAGACACCTGGTAAACAATCCTTGCATTATTTCTGATGCTATCAAAAATATTTCTGTAAACAAAAACTATTTCAGTGACCAGGAAATCCCCCTATGTTCGTGGCCCTTGGGATTTTGCTAAAACATAAAGTCCTTTTAACTGGTAGAAATGCAGAAGATTTTATGGATTCAAAGCATAGCCTGTGCCATGGCGGTTAAGCGGTGAATATGTCCTAATCCAGATTCAATGCAGACAGACGTTTTAGAAAAAAAATGTGAAACTGAACTTCCTCAGTTGCCTCCAAATTCCAGGCACTCTCCAAGATAACCCTGCAAGGCTGTGTCAGGTGGCGAGTTTGGGGAAGCAGGAGGTAGAGACAGGATGGATCAGCTTGGTGCTGCATCTTCACTCTTTACCAGGAAGGAATCTTCTCACTTTCTCCTGAAGTCCCTTGGCATTCTATGACATTCAGCCTCCATCATAAATACGGAGTTTTTATGGTCCAGTTCTCCTGGATGTCTTGGTGCTTGGAGGCCTCCAATGTGTCAGCATAATTAGGTCAGCAGGTAAACATTCGGATCGTTGGTTTTTATGTATTATAGCAAGGCAAGATGAAAAGCCAGGAGGTTTTTACTCAATAGTACTGCCTCCTGAATAAGGAAATATAGGTTGAAGACTGTGAGCTAATTATGACTCCAATCAACCCCTACCTGACCCTGGTGCTCAGGTGGGAAGTCCAGAATATTCCCTAATTGTGTCAATGCTAGCTTAATGAAAGTATAGCATTGGAATTCATCCCTTTTGTTTTGAAATAGAAATTCATTGTTCCAAAACTGAGATTAAGCAAACTGTGTGCCTGGCACTCTTGCCCAGCATTACATGCCAGAGAAATTCGCCTTCCTTTGATGGGTTTGATAACTAAGTGCTAATTGACAAAAGATAAAATCGTGTTGCTTTATGTGTCTAATTAATAGCCACAGATCAATCTGCCTGTTGTTTCTTCTTAGATATAGCACTTCTTATTTCTGATTCATGGCTGACATCTCAAGATGGCACCTATCATCCTTGCCTAGATAATAAACATGCCCAGCCTGATAAAGAGATGAGCCTTTTATGACTTAGCAGGTTTACTGGTCTGTGAAATAAGCAAGTGTCTGGAATTAGCAGTCTGGATATTTATGTAAACATTCTCTGGTCAAGAATACATGTTTGTTCTCCCCAAATTTATATTTTCAAGCCGGCATCCTGCCTCTAGTCCCCCTAAACCAGTAAAAATTAGAAGCATTTCACCTAAGACATTTTGCTTTAACAAAACATTTATCACTCCTGTTAGAACGACAGTGTAAAGTTAGTGAAATTCTGTATCTCCTCTCAACATAGACACTCTAAGTTCATTTTAAAGAACTGAAGTTTCCTTGGTGGCAGCTGCCCCTTCTCAATGATTTGCTCTCTCTCAGAACATGCCCAAGAGTGGACCTCCGGAGCGGTGTCCCAGCTCCCTGATTCTACCTCTCCGACCTCATTCGGAGTGAGGGGGGACCCCAGCCAGACCCGTAAGGTGCTCCTTTTGGGGAATCTGTGCCATGTAAGGACAGACAGGGGGAGTTGGAGCTGGGGCATTTTCTATCCTTGCAATGTAATAATTCATGGAACGATCATCAATAGCCCCTGAAAAGTGTCATCCCACAGATAACTTGCAAATAAGAAAAGGTAACTTTACAATGGAGAGATCAGGTGTGACCCACTAGTAGTGAGCTGGACTGACATTATGTGCTTCGATGTTCTCAAAAGATAAATGGGGACCACTCTAGACTTAAAAAGAATAATGAATCATAATTACCACCTGCAATGCATGAATCTTGATTAAATCCTTGAAAAGAAAGCTATAAAGGATATTTTAGGACAATTGGAGAAATTTGAACATGAATAGAATATTAGGTGATATTAGGAAGTTATTGTCAATTTCCTAGGCTGTGATAATAGCATTTTGATTCAGAGGGAGAATGTTCTTAATTGTAGGAGATACAAGCTGACGTAGTTATAGATGAAGTAGCATAATATTTTTTATCTATTTTCAAATAGCTCCATTTATATACAACACATACCCACAGCTAATGCAAATATGGCAAAAAATATTAATTAATGTTAAATTTAGGTGGTAAATATCCAGATGTTCACTATACAATTTTTTACTTTTTTATGTGTTTGAAAATTTTCTTTAAAAATTTTAGAACAAAATAAAGGAAAAGAAAACATGGGGGTGATTTCTTAAATTATAAAAGAAGGTGATGCATAGCTTAGTTAATCTGAAAACAAAAGAATCTTATGTTAAAAATATTGATTATTTCAAGCTGACCTTATTCTTTTAAAATTTTTATTTTGTGTTTTAGAGTCCATATGATATACTAATGTAGTGATGCATGTAAATATATAAAGAAATATACATGCTCAAAATACTTGATACACAGAAATATACATGCTCAAAACTTCTTGTTCCTGCAGTGTGCAATCGAAAATATTTGGAGATCACTTCTATGCCTACAGTGTCTCATGCTTCCAGGTCAACTTTTGAACTGCTACTAAGGCAGGTAGAATAACCCAGATGCAGGTTTGATGAGTGGAAAGAATGTAAGCAGAATGATCGGTTAGGAGGGATTTGTTAGCGGGGGTTTCTATCAGGATTAGAAGTGTTTTCTCCAGCTCTCGCTTAAACATCGGAAGTTGGAATTGTGGCCGCAGCAATATTAAGTGAAGTTGGAGAGGGCTCTCTTAGACTGCATTTCTCTGCCTTCAAAGACTTTCACTTTGCCACAGTGGAAATTCAGAGTCTATGTAATGTGATCAAGATATCTCCTGCAGTCGGGCTCCCTCGGGCTCTGGCTGAAGTGCTCCCCAGAACCAAGGCTCAAGGGAAGACACTACTACGATCTTGTGTGGAAACTAGTAAGTTGCATTAGCAAGCATATATTGTCACTCTCCTAATAAAGTCCCCTAACCCACACACATCCTACAAAGAGGAGGATAGTTTGGTATTGAGAGAAGGCAGGCACTGGGGCAAGATTGGATATCGTTGTACTGCAGGTCCCTGAGGCCTGTGTGAGATGAGCTTTGGAATCACATCGCTGGTCTCTGTGTGGTTCTTTGGGTAATAAACTCTCCCAAGTGGCCACCAGCAGATAGTCTCTTTTCTCACGTGAGTCCCAGATGACAATTACCCCAACTACTGAAGATGGAGTTCTGTTTCTTATCTAGAAAGGGACCAGGGGATCGCCTGGGGGTCAAAAGATATCATCCCCCTTCTAAAATCTCTTCAACAGATCTCCATAGCCAACAGCAGCCTCTCCCAAATGGAATACTGATTCTACAGGATGTTTATAGGTGAGACTCAAAAAGGAGTACAGTGACAAAGTAAGTTTGGAAAATGCTGGATTAAACGGGTTTCTCACTCTGGGACATGTCATAGTCTTGCATAAGCAAATTTGTACTTTGAATCTTCCAAACTGGGTTTATAGTATTTACTGTTTCTGAAACTTATATAAACATGATTTTTTTGGGGTGGGAGGAGCATACTAGAAATTCTATAATATTCACTCCTTTGTTCAACAAATACAGTTTAGTAGCTATCTGTGGCAGACATTGTTCTTGGCACTAAAGATGCAGAGATGAATATGACAATGTTTTTTCCCCAAATGGAACTTATATTGAGATAACGGCAAATAAGCCAACAAAATAGAGACAATGATAGCAATGTAATCAGTGCTGTAAGAATAAAGCAGGGAAAGGAGATAGAGTGTAGAGTAGGGGCTTGCGGTGGGTATGAGTGGTGGTGGCTATTTCAGATCAGTGGTTGGAGAAGTCATCCCTGAGGAGCGATATTTGAGTAGAGTCCTGAATGGAACAACACAGTGGCAATGCGATAATCTAGGAAAAGTGTATTCTCAACAGACATAACAAGTACAAAGGCCATGGGGCAGGAAGAAGCTTGGGGAGTTCCAGAAATATCAAAAAAGAGTTGCCTAAGGTAGAATGAGCAAGGTAGAGAGGAGGAGTAGGAGACAGGAAGGGTAGGAGACCTCTCCCCTTAAGAGAGGTAGGCAGGAGCCAGATCATGTAGGGCTAGATTGTGGGACTCCTCATAGAAGAGTATGTAGGGGATTTTGCAGATAACGGACTGTGAGGTACAAAGGGCAAACATTGGCATTGGGGAGGGATGAGAAACTGAATCAGGTTTGTACACATGTTGAACACATAGCTGTAAGATACCAGGTGAAGAATAAATGACTTGGCATCTTGGACTTGACTGAGGCAAACAAGGGTGTGAGGCGTGATGGGATAAATCCGATAGAAAATAATTAGCTCTAATTGCACCCTCTGACTTGGATTGTTCTATGGGCAGCTGAGCTTGTGGTGTCCTGATGGAGGGGAGGAGAAAGTATTACCAGAGGCATTCAGAGCTTTTGGGGGCTCCTTTATTCCTGAGGATCCTGTCCCAGTGGAGAAAAGGGGGTCATCCTAGGTATGTCATGTGGGTCTAGTTTCCATGAGGGTATGGACTATGTTCTCTATTTCTCATGTAAGACTTAGCCTGTGCCATATAAGTAGCTGATTCTCAGTCAATGTTTGTTTCAGTTAATTGAATTTAGATCTTGTGACTTTGAGAAAATGAATACTCTAGCAGAGAATGTGACTTACACTGGAGCCCACAGAATCCAAGCTCATGTCACCTGAAAAATAAATCTATAACACAAGAGTTCTTATAAATATTTCTATCATAACTATAAATCACATTCAAATTGTTAAAAGTTAAAAGACTTTAAATTAAAATTATGAAGGCCTTGAAAAATCAATGAAATTAATGAAATAAGTATTATTACATATGTGCTGATATGTATTTAAGAGATATTAAACTTAAAAATAAGATCTTCTTTGGTGTTAGATGTGCATTTGAATCTTTGTTTTTATTTTTTAAATTATGTCATTTCTATCTAATTCAACCTAACTCAGAAAAGTCATTTCTTCTCTGGGGCCATCATTATGCTGGAAAAAAAAAACAACAACAACATATTGAAAATGTGATTAAACAAGCCCTTTAAGTAGTTTCTCAATATTCGGGGGTTTCTCAGTATTCGGGTAGTTTCTCAATATTCAGGTAAGCTAATATTCCTGAACTTTTCTATGTAGCTCATTAACTCCCTGTCAGACATTAATCTCAAGAAGCATTTCTTTCATCATGATGACTGGAGAATATGTATTGGATGAAAGCAGTAAAGGTATCATTGTCATTTAATTTTATTGCTGGAAGAAACTTTAGAATTTATTGAGAAGCAATGTGGGCTGTGGAAAAATGTTGACTATAATGTGAGTCAATAATGGGTTGCTTTCTCTGTTATGACCCATGTGTAAAGGACCATCAAAAAAGCCAGAACATTCATCAGTAGCTAGGCAATAACTTAATCTTAAAGAAATGTTGGTGCGTTGAAATTTTATAATATGCTTAAAATTTCATTTTAAAAAAAACGGAGAAAGACAAGCGGAAATCACAACATAAAATCACCCACAAACACCTCCACCACTAGCTACTTCATTTTGAGTATCCTATTCCCATTTTGTAATTGGTAAATTAAAGATTAGAGAGTTAAGTGAATCCTTCAAAGTTACAGAGAAAAAAAATTATTAGCACCAGTTCTAAGTGGTTCTAAGGGGATAGCAGGTGTTATAGGCCTTTTCCTCATTCATTCTATGTCAGTAGCTCAAGTACTTCCTTCTAACCTATCAAGGCCCTTCGCCTTTAGAAGCACCTTTAATTAAGTTAGTAGTGGTGGGTTCACTTGAAGCCTGGACCAACTTTCTCACACCTAAACTTATAAACAAAACAAAGTGCCAAGAGGTCCGACTTTTATCTCATGCTTTGAATTTGCTTCAGGGCACTACTTTAGAATGTGGACAGTCAATGACAGATTAATACAATTATCAGCCCTAATGTAAATCCATCACCTTAGTGAACTAAGGCCTTGTTTGCTAGATTTGCTATTTAAAAGAATGAGATAAATCAGTGAGGGAATAAAATAAATGCCAACTTGGCATCATTCTTTTAGTATAGACACTAAAAGTGAAAAGAGTTCCTGATTAAAGATGTAAATACCCGCCATGCTAATTTCAGCTGATTTCCTGACTCGAAATCTCTTCCTGCGTCTGTCACTGCCAGTGACTGACAGCTGGCTTAATAATTAAATTCAGGCAGTGTTTGCTTTTCTTGACCTTTACTGAGAAATGAATTTTTCGAGCTCTGGACATGAATAGAGTGCTTTAATTTGGGGAAAATAATGGCTTTGCATCATCCTCAGCAACCCACGGAACTGATTACCTGGTTATTTCTAATTCCATTTCACAGCGGACTTCAGAGGATGGCTGGTAGTTGCAGCCACCCTGTAATTAATTCCCAGCTTTGGCTCTCTGCACGCGTCTCACCCCAAAAGAGGAAATGTTTCTGATTAATGAATGAAGGCCACATCTCTTTAGAGTCTTCAAAATGTATTTATTTTGAACCTCTAGATTTTTCATATTCCGTTAAAGTGTTTGTTCATGCCGTCTTGTATGAACAGATAGTTTTCTCAAGCTGTAGCCTTGATTTTCCTGCAGTTCTCGGCCTGCTTCTTCCTTGTTTCCTTATGTGTTCTTCACTGCCCTCTACTGGGGCAATAGGGTAGTGCAGCAGCAAAGAGCCCCCAGACTCAGGGGAGCCCTCAGACACGTTTTCATCTGTAAAATGGGGATAACAATGCCCATCTTGTAGATGTGTTGAAAGGATGAAGCGAGATACGTATGTAATGTGCTCAGCAAGTGGTAGGCACTGGATACATGTAACGGCTGTTGTTATTTTCTTATATATCCAAAATCTTCTTAATGATCCTTATTTTTCCTGCTGTGTGGGCTTTGCATATTACTGACTTCTTATTAAAAAAAAAAAAAAAATCCCAGCACATTGTTTTCTTAAACCTTTCTAAGAAAATCAGTTTCTTGAGAGAAAATTTCCTCTCCTTACCAGCATCAGTTTGGCTATTCCAGAAGATGCCGGGTTCTTTCTTTGTCTCGTTAGTACCTACCTTGGGATTCCTACAGTCCTCTCCTTGGTTGCCACCTGCAGGAACTCAGCTAGTTTTAAGGAGTCAACCGCATCTGTAAACAAAAGGTTGGACTCTATAAGAACTTTTTCAAACTAAGTTTAAGGACAAGTAAGGACAAACCCATAAGACTCAGAGACCCGTATGTGTGTGGTTACAGGATGTTCAGACATGTTACTTATAGCCAAATGACCATATAATTTACCAACACACTGGGACACTTCTGAAAGTGAAAGGGGACACTAAAATTGTTTTAGAATTAAGTCAATTTAGAAATATTTATTAATCAACAAATTGGTCTTACTGCATTGCCAGATCTGCAAAAGAGTTTTATTTGAAACTTTTTCAAAAATAAAATTCTTCAAAAATCTTAAGTACACATGTACAATAAATCAAAAATTTAAATTCCATTATAGTTTTTTTTAAAAAAAAATAATAGCACAAGCAGAATATTTATTTTTTATACATATTCTTGTATTTTAATCAATTTATTAGCCACATCTTTGCCTTGTTCTGTGGCACTAGTATTTTACTGAAGAATACATTTTTTCCAATATAGTCTTATTTTTATTTTTTTTTAATAAAATCACCTCCAGTCTTCTTCAAAATTGCCATTATGGTTAATCACTTTGAAATTATTTATACTTTCATCTGTCTCTTCTCTTTAGAATATATTGTTAATTGAGAAATACGCTATCTAAAGATGCTGAGTTACACAATAAGCTTTGCTCCACTAAATGGAGGCTATTCCCAAATCTGTTTTGTATTGAAATAGAATAGTATGTCAATCTAAATACTGACAGTCTCTTTTTTTAACAAATGTTTTTACAAAACAAACTTACCAAATATATGTTATCTTTATTTATGAGCCCTTGAGTCTTTTAGCAAAGTGTTTCAGATTCTGTAAAAAATTGTAGGTCTACTCAATTTTATTCCATTCTAGTACAGGATATAAAGCTATTCAATTAGAAATAGGAGGTTGCTGAAAAGATTCTTCTCCGAGGGATTGAAAGTTATAAGTTATACAGAAAACTATTTAAAAATGGCAATTTTAGTCCTCTATCAGCAATTATGTTAAATAGAAATGGGTTAAAATTCCTAATCAAAAGACATAGATTGGCTGAATGGATAAGAAAACGGGATCCAACCATATGCTATCTATAAGATACGAACTTTAGATCTAAGGTCATGCATAGTTTGAAAGTAAAAGGATAGAAAAAAGGTATTACATGCAAATAGTAACCAAAAGAGAGCAAGGGTGACTGTACTGATATCAGACAAAATAGACTTTAGATCTAATACTGTTATAAGATACAAAGAATGACAGTATATAATGATAAAATTGTCAATTCATCAAGGGGATATAAAAATTATAAATTTATAGGCACCACCAGTCAGCTTGTAAATATATATAGCAAATGCTGATAGAATTGAAAGAAGAAATAGACCAATCTACAGAATAGTAGTAGACTTTAATACCTCACTTTTAATAAATGATAGAACAACTTGATAGAAGATAAATAAATTAAAAGACCTGAAGAATACTATAGACCTATTAGACCTAACAGACATATACAGAACAGTTCACCCAATGATAATAGGATACACGTTTTCTCAGGTACACATGGGACATTTTCTAGAATCAACCACATATTAGACCACAAAACAAGTACTAATAAATTTAAAGAGATTGATATCATACAAAAATATCTTTTTCGATCACAATAGAAAAAAATCTAGAAATTAATAGGAAAAAGAAAACAAAAAAATCTTCACATATGTGGAAATTAATCAACATAATCTTAAACAACCAATGGGATAAAAAAGAAATCAAAAGAGAAATTAGAAAATATATTGACACAAATGAAAATGAAAACAAAACATACTTACAGGATGCAGCCAAAGCAATACTGACTGAAAATTATAGCTATTAATACATTTAAAAAGAAGAAAGATTGCAAAATAATAATCTAACTTTATATCTTAAGGAACGAGAATAGAGGAACAAACTAAACCCAAAGCTAGCAGAAAGAAGGAAATAATTAAATTAGAGCAAGGATAAATGTAATGGAGAATAGAAAAACAATAGAGAAAAACCAAAAACTTGTTCTTTGAAAAAAATTAACAAAATTAACAAACTTTTAGCTAGATTAACTGAGGTAAAAGAGGAGATTCAACTAAGAAAAAAACTAAAACTAAGGGGAAAAAAGAAGACATTACAACTGATTTTATAGAAATAAAAAGATTGTAATAGACTACTGTGAACAATTGTACAGCAACAAATTGAATAACCTAGATGAAATGGACAAATTTCTAGAAACACAAAACTTACCAAGAGTGAATCATGAAGAAATAGAAAATCCGAGCAGACCTATAATTAGTAAGGAGATTGAATCAGTAATGAAAAGCTTCTCAAAAACAACAAAAAGCCTAGGACCAGTTGGCTTCACTGATGAATTCTATTCAACGTAGAATTGCAAGTCCTAGAGAGAGTGATCAGGCAAGAAAAAGAAATAAATAGCATCCAAGTTGGAAAGAAAGAAGCAAAATTTCCCCTGCAGATGACATGATTTAATAGGCAGAAAACCTTAAAGATTCCACAAAAAACAACTGTTAGAACAATGAAACAAATTCAGCAAAGTTGCAGGATACAAAAATCGATTGCATTTCTATATACTTATCATGAACAATCTGAAAAGGAAATTAAAAACAATTCCATTCACAATAGCATCAAAAAGAATAAAATACTTTGAAAGACTATTACACTGAAAATTACAAAATGTTGCTAAAAAAAATTAAAGAAACACAAACAAATGGAAAGACATCCTGTGTTCACGGATTGGAACTTAATGTTCTTAAGATGTCAATACTACACAAGGCAGTCTACAGATTTAATGCAATCCCCATCAAAACTCCAATGTCATTTTTTTCAGAAATAGAAAAATACATTCTAAAATTTATATGGAATTTCAAGGAATCCTGAATAACCAAAACGACCTTGAAAAAGAACAAAGTTGAAAGTCTCACCCTCCTGATTTTAAAACTTATTACAAAGCTACAGTAATCATAATTGTAGTACTTAAGTAAAGACATATATAGACAAAAAGAATATAATTGAGAGCCCAGAAATAAACTCTTGCAAAATGGTCATTTGATTTTCAACAAGAGTGCCAAGACTGTTCAATAGGGGAAAAGGCGATCTTTTTAACAAATGCTGTTGGGAAAACTGAATGTCCACATGCAAAAGAATGAAATTGGACCCTTACTTTATACCATATACAAAAAATTAACTCAAAGTAGATCAAAGACTTAAACGTAAGACCTAAACTATAAAACTCTTAGAATGCAATGTAGGGGAAAACTTCATGACATTGGATTTGACAGTATTTTCTTGGATATGACACTAAAGCACAAGAAATGAAAGTAAAAGTAGATAAATTGGTCTACATTAAAATTTAAAACTTCTGTATATCAAAGGACTTTATCAGAATAAAAAGGCAATCTATAACATGGAAAAAATATTTATTAATTACATACCTACTAAGGAATTAGTACTCAAGATTATAAAAAAGACCTCTACAATTCTATAACAAACCAAATAATCCAATCGAAATATGTGCAAAGGACAAAGAAGATATATGTGCTGCACATCACTAATCATTAGAGAAATGCACATCAAAATTGCAATGAAATATCACCTCATACCTATTAGGGTAGGCTACTTTCAATAAACAAGCAAATAAACAAAAAGTGTTGGTTAGGTAATGGAGAAATCGAAACCTGTACACTGCTGGTGGGAATGTGCAGCCACTGTTGAAAACATTACAAGGGTTCTCAAATAAATTAAAAGTAGGATTACCATATGATCCAGGAATTTCACTTCTGTGCATATACCCTAAGGAATTGAAAGCTTAGTCTCAAAAAGAGATATTTGTTACCCATGTTCATAGCAGCATTATTCACAATAATCAAAAGGTGGAAGAAACCCAAATATCCATTGACAGAAAAATGGATAAGCAAAACGTGATATATATATACAATGAAATATTATTATATATAATAATATTAAAATAGAAGGAAATTCTGACACACGCTACAATGTATATGAACCTTGAAGGCATTGTGTTAAGAGAAATAAGCTAGTCACAAAAAGACAAATACTATATGATTCTACTGTATGATAATACTGTATGAGGTGGTAGTTAAATTTGTAGAGAAAGAAACTAGAAAGGTAGCTGCCAGCAGCTGTGGAAACAGGGAAAGTTGTTGTTTTATGAGTATAGAGGTTCAGTTTTGCAAGATAAAATTTCTGAAGATTGGTTGCAAAACAATGTGAATATACTTAATATTACCGAACTGTACACTTAAAAATGGTTAAGATGATAAATAGTATATGTATTAAACCACAATTTTAAAAAAATAAATTATTCTCACAGGTAGAGATATTCCAAAGTACAATAGAGACTATCAGTTAAAACTCTCATTTAGTTTTTTCAGATCCTCTAGCATTTACAGGGATAAATTTCAATGCTTTTGTTTACAAGCTTTGTTTTCAATAATTGTAATTTTCTAAAAGCTTTAAATCTTAAATTGTTTTTCTGTTGTAGTGATTGAATACTTTAATTAAATATTTTAAATTATTTATGCTCAAAATGCAGCTAAAGTTTAAAGGACCCATTTAAAAAGTTTAATACAATTATTAGACACTTTAATGGACAAAGTTATTCTTCAAAGGCATAAACGTTTCTAAAATCTGATTGATAACAGAAAGTAAAGAGAGAGAGCACATTCTGCCAAGCGAAAGAGTTTCTTTTGTTATTTAACAATACATTAATTTTTTTAAAAACTTGTGTTATCATATGTAAACATAATATTTATACATGTTGACAACTATAGTTTCTGTGCAGTTTTGTAAGATATTGAAATTTGAGTATAATTATGAGTAATGTGTGCAACAAAACTAATTCTAGAGAATTCTGCTTTATGTGTTTCTTAATTTAATTAAGAAACTTCATTCATTAATTATTAATTTTAATAGAAATTAAGATTATAAATATACACACACATACAAACACCGAATCATTTTATTATCAATGTTGAACTTATTACTTGAATTTATAATAGCATTTACTATAGTGTGAAATGTTTACCTTTGCCAGAATGAACTTCCAAAAGCCTTACTATGATTTTAGGAGAGTTGGAAAAAGAATGACCATGCCATGATTGGAATCAGCTCAACTGACTTTCAAATAGAATCATTTGATAATACTAACATAAAGTGTTAATGTAAAATTTTTTTTTATAAATGGAGCCAATACACTAATAGCTATGGTTTGCATACACAGACACACACACACACACACACACACACACACACACACACACACACTAACAACCAATTTGAATTAAAGCAGAGTTAAATGAGCTCAGGAGAATGATCATTTGATCTAAATGAAAAGTATACTTCACAGAGCGATAAATAAACGTACTTCTGCCATTGCACATGGCAAATTAGGCACAGTATTCTTTTCATAACGTCTTGTAGAGGTTGATGTTTTTCTAGCTGATATGTATTTTATTGTTCTCATGTGGTCAGTGATATGACTATGACCCCCATAGTGGACATTTATCATCAACTTCCCTTTAAAAAATGAAAATTAGTACTAGGACCTTCCCCTCTATAAGTTCATTGCTACCAAGAGGTTTTACTGAAAAGCAAAAAGCACTTCTAAAGCATATTGTAAAATCTTAAAATTTTATATTTTTCCGATGCCTCAACATGACTACAAATAAGCTGTGAGCACCCTGCCCATGTGACCAGGTGCACCAGTGTGACAAGTCTGGTCTCTGCCACAAATGCCCCTTCTTGCCCTTCCTGACTGTGATCTAGTGGCATTTAATTGCACCAATGAAATCCCCTCCTGCCTTTTGCTTGTGTACTTCACCCTGACCCCCAATAAAGGCATAAAGGCGCTCGTCCCCAGGCCCTCACTCTCTCTTCGCTCCCTGCCTGTTTGGGTGAGCCCACTCCCTTGGTGCTCCTCCCAGGGGGCCCCCTGCATGGCACCCTGTGCCTCTCCCTCTTCTAGGACTTGTGAGTATAGTAAATCTTTTTCACTTTCATATGCCTCTCCATGGTGTTATTTTGTGTCTGTACCAGACTGATCATCAAAAAAACCCATTTTTAAGTAACATAATTATTCCTTAAAACACACAAACATTAAACACATAAGTCTAGATTTACACCATATCTAAAGTGATGAAACCACGGTAGCACAAGAATTCAGACCCCTCTCTCTACAGTCTATGGCAGGACCGCTCGGCTTCTGTCTCCACACTCCTGTCGTATTGTTTCCCACGTTTCCCAGGGCCCATGTGTCAGCTGATGGCTGGGAGCTTGGAGCATTCTTGCAGGCTACAGCATTTGGGCTATGGCACAGCTGGCTAGCAAGTATCCAGCATGAACTGAAGCCTTCTACTCCCACTAGAAGACCTGAAGGAGTTAGATGAACCTCAAATCTAGTTTTGTCTGCCCCTGGAGGTTTCATCTACATTGCCTTCCAGGCAGTTACATTGCCTTCCAGGCAGACATTTGCGTTTGCAACCCCTGGTTCTAAAATGTTTTTGCCGTCCAGCTTTGTTAAGGTGGATTTTTGTTTATAATTCTTAGATTTCTCTAAATGATTTTTTTGTGGCAATATGTTATCTAGTTTTCTTTTTATTTATTTTAATTTATTTTTATTATAGAAATATATTTGACATATAACATTATGTAAATTTAAGGTATACAACAATTTCATTTGATACATTTATATATTGTAAAAGGATTGCTATTGTAGTGATAATTAGCACCTCTATCATAATTATCCTGTCTTTTTCGTAGTTGGAATAATTTAGTTTTAGCCTCTTAGCAAGTTTGATGACTATAATACAATATTGCTGTCTATATTCTCTGATATATACATATTGCATTATATCTCTAGGGCTTATTTACTAATTGTTGTATCTAGATGATTTCAAATGCCTCTACTATGCATCCACTTGCTTTCTCAAGCACCTCTCAGAAAAGTCCCACTGCCCTTCCTGCGGTATCAGTTGAAGGCACAGGAAATAAATGGCAGCACAGGAACTTGGACCCAGATAGTCTGGTTCCAAGGCTCATGCTCTGTGCAAGACTCCGTGCTGCCCCTTTTTGTACCCAAGAACTGGTAAGACTACAGATGATGGATGAGTATAACAGCAGCTGTTTGTTGAGAGTGGCCCGGTCCTGTGGTAAGCATTTTAGTTCCAAAGCACTTCAAAGTTTCAAATGTGTTGTTTCAAGCTTCTAAGTTTGGATAATTTTCATGTAGCAATCAATAATTAATATAATTCATATTGAATTTGATTCCTTTTACCAACTCCCCAACCTTATTCAGCTTCCCTGGCTGCCCAAGAAACTGACCCAGAAAGCACAGGTGATTCATGGGGATCTGTGTATTCAAGATCCCATGAGAGTCAGAGTTCTCTTTTTAAATTTGTAAAGGAAATGTTGATTTTATTCTTCGGTCTCACATGCTTGACTAGTATGAGTCCACTCATAGCAGATGGATCAGCCCTCATGTGGCCACAAAGTCAGGTTGCTGAGCCTGTGAGGCTTCAGGCTCTACCCCGAGGGTGGTGAATTCAGGAAGTTAGTGACTGCCCCGGAGGTAAGACAGCCTTCAGGCCATTCCTTTGGCAAATGCACCTGCTTTCTCACACAAAATTTCTCAACGTGGCTACCTGGGAGTAGGAGGAGCCCTGAGGAGCCTAACTTACAGGGGACTTTGGATCCACAGAGCCTCATGTCTTGTTTGTCCTCTGTTTTTAAGTTTCAGTGGAAGCTGGGAGATTGAGGTGGTGCTGGTTAAAAGAAAACAAACACTTATAGGTGTATTAATTATCAGTTGTTGCATAAAATTACCCAATAAAAAAACCACTTATTTCTCACTCAATATCTGTGGGTCAGAAATAAAGCATAGCTTAGCTGGGGGCCTCTGGATTAAGATCTCTCACTAGACTGCAAAGTGTCATGTGGGGCTGTGGTTATCTCAGCACTGGACTGGGGAGGATCCACTTCCACGCTCATTCATGTGGCTGGTGGCAGGCCTTACATCTTCACTGGTAGTTGGCCAGAGACATCAGTTCCTTGCCTTTCCATAGGGCAGCTCATAACATGGCAACTTGCTGGGTCTACATCAAACGAGAGCATGAGAGTGTGCCCAAGACAGAGTGGATGGTGTGTTTCTGGATGAGGCTGAGTTTTGTAAATATGTTAGCGGTTCACAAATTAAATTATAAATATAGTGCATCCCATCTAAAGATCTGAATAAAATTCCTTATTGAATTTGACAAACGGATTCTAAAGTTCATCGGCAAGAATAGCCATGACAATTTTGAAAAAGAGCAAAAAGGATTGTGGTAGGCAGCTTCTAAGATGGCTCCCAGGATCCCTGCCTCCTGGTATTCATGCCCTGTGTGATCCCCTCCCCTTGAGCATGGGCTGGTCCTAGTGTCTCACTTCTAATTAATAGAATATGGTAGAAATGTTGCTATGTCTCTTCCGAGGTTGGTTTAAAAAGACTGGCTCTGTCTTGGGCACACTCTCGTGCTCTCATTTGATGTAGACCAAACATTACGGCCTGCGTTCTTTGCCAGGGGCCACTGGCCCCTATCGTAATGATTCTTACTTTGAGAAGAGTCGATAATGGCATGGTATGTGTTTGTCTACAAAGCTTATAACTTCTGGAACCAGAATGGTAATTCAGATGTTTTGATATTAGAATATTTGTCCTATTTTATACTACCATTTTAGTGGTCAGTGATTCGGGAAAGCAGCCAAAACAAACAGAATAATTAAGTAGTTACTGCTGGGAAGGCAAAAAACAATTTTAACAATCATACACACTCAAATCACTCATAAACCTTATTTAGCATTAGCAAAGCAAAATTTCAAAGGCATGAAATCTCTGAAGAAAATTAACATAAGTGGTAGGGGTAAGCCGTAATGTTTGGTCTCTGGTCTTCTTCTGGTTTAAGGAGTACAAGTATAAAAGGAGGTGTTATGGATTGAATCGTGCTCCCCGCCCCCTTCATATGTCGAAGTCCTAATTCCCAGTACCTCAGAATGCGACTTTATTGGGAAATAGGACCATTACAGATGTAATCACTTAAGATGGAGTCATACTGGAGTAGAGGAGCCCCTACTCGATTTAACTGATGTCCTTATAAAAAAATTTCATGCCCTATTAAAAAATTTGGGCACAAACAAGCACACAAGGACAAGGCCAGGTGAAGATGAAGAGAGAAATTGGGTTAATGGTTCACAAGCCAAGGAATGTCAAAGATTGCCAGTAATCCACCAGAAGTGGGAAGAAACATGAAACAGATGCTTCCTCAGAGCTCTCAGCAAGAACCAGCTCTAACTACACCTTGGCCTCTGACTTCTGTAAGACGATAAAACTCAGTATGTGGTACTTTGTTATAAACAGCCCTAGCAAAGTAATACAGCCTTGGAGCTAGATGGATGGTATCTCTAGGTCTGTCTTTAAATACTCCTGCATTTCCTGAATCTAGTCTTTGTAAACCATTACAGGCTGTATTAGTTAGCCTTTGCTGTAATATTGGTGCATTACTAACAACCCCAAAACTCAGAAACTAAAATCACAAACATTTCTGTTTCACTCATGGGTCCATGTCTGTGGCTCTGCTTAATGCTGGGCTGGGCTAGACTGGGTTCCAGTATGTGGTGAAGAACCAAGTCTGCTCTGTTGTCTCATTTCGGGAGCAAGACTAAAGGGGCAGCCACTTCTGAGACATGTTGTTTTCAGGTGGAAGGCCTGTTAGCTCAGAAAATCAAGCCAAACCAGGCAAGTAGTGATATAGAGTATATTCACTCACATTCCATGGGCCAAAGTAAGTCATCAGACCAAGGCCAAAGTCAGCGAGGAGGGGTGGGGCTCGTGGAGTTAGGAAAGTATACTCTACCTATAGACTAGTATAAATAAATAATTACTGACAAATTATACAGTCACTGCACAAGTCTTATGGCTTAAAAGGAGACTCCCCCACCCCCTTTTTTTTTGCAAGACATGTATATACATTGAATAAATAATTGATCGCATTTATAATAAAATCTAGCAGAAATTTTGTGAATAATCATATTGCTTTTGTACAGTGTTAGATAAGCTATTTTTTTTCCTGAAATGCCCTCCCTACCTTGGTCTCCCTTTTCTCCTTTCAAAATCTGCTTTGCCTGGCATTGGGCTTTGCATACATCAAGCAGTCAATAAATGGTTGTTACATTTATTGTTGAATTTAACCTTTTCTTCTTGACGTGACTTCTTAAAAATGCAGCCTTTCACAGAGCAGGCATTAAAAAAAAAATGACTGAATTGAATTGAGGGTAGGAAAAAGAACAGCTCTTCGAAAAAACTGTTGATAGAGACCCAGATAACCTTATCTGATTCAAAGATTACAAACAAGAAAACATAACAGCATCCTACTGAGATTTTCTGGCATCTTTAAGAGCCAATAAATTAGACCCGAATTAATTAAGGTCTATGTTTTTTATTCAGTACTTCTTTTTTGAGCTTAATTCTCTCATTACTTTTATTTGGTATCTTTTCTAGCAAAGGCAAGAAAATCTTAACCCATTTTATTCTCTTGCTAACTAGAACTTCCAGGAGTGAATCCCAGGAGTGGGTATAATAAAAATGTTGTTCAGGTGATTCTGATGCACAACTCATATTAAAAATCATCTTTTAGAGGTAACACGATCAAACCTTAATAAGTCTTTTAATCCCCCCAAGTAAACTTGAGAGCTGGGAGGTCGTGTGCAGTCCTATATCTGGCCCTGTTCTCCACATCGGTGCATCATCTGCCTCAGAATGAGAAGGGCATACATTTTAAGTTCTGGGAACATAAGTTTGAATCCTAGTTCTGCTGTTTATTACCTGTGTGACTTTAGAACATTAATAAAAGATTTTTTTTTCCCAGTGTAAAATAGAATTAATGATAAGACCTATCTCAGAAAGTTGTGAGGATTAAGTGAATAACGTATATACAGTGTTGGCACATGGTAGATGCTCAATGAACATTTGCGCCCTTCTCTGGTGGGGCATGGTGTCTGGACCCAGAGAATGACAGGGTCATAGAGGAAGAGAGTTCTGCAGGAAAATCTAGATTCTCTCTTTGGGAGCCAATCTCCACCATTTCCAGAAATAACTCATGCACCTCAGACAAAGCCAACGTGTGTAGGTAAAATCTTGACTGTGAGTCCTGTGGCTCATTGAGAACCATTTAATGATTATTGTTGTTGTTTTTAATCTGAAAAATCTTTAGAGCTAGGGATGTGAAACAATAAATAAAAGATAATGATTGAGCTGATTACTCAAATTGCTGACCTTTGAATCGTGGGCTTTTTGTTTTCCATAGATGTACTTGATAAAGTTGAGGAAGTTCCCTCCATTCCCAGTTTGTTGAGTATTTTTAAACATCAATTTTTTTCTGCATCAATTCAGATGATCATGTGGATTTTGCTCTTTATCCTATTAATAAGATATGATTTATTTATTGATTTTCATACATTGAGCCAACATTCTAGAGATAAATTCTCCTAGGTCGTGGTGTATAATCATGTTGTTGGATTTGGCTTGCTAGTATCTTGTTGAGAATTTTGTATCTATATTCATAAGGGATATTGGTCTATAATTTTTTGGTGATATCTTTGTATGGCTTTTGTATCATGGTAATATTGGCCTCATAGAATGAGTTGCAAAGTTTTCATTCCTTTTCTATTATTCTAAAGAGTTTGAGAGGGATTGTTGTTCATTCTTCTTCAAATATTTGATAGAATTCACCAGTGAAGACTTCTGGTTCTGGGCTTTCCTTTCTTGGAAGTTTTTTTATTACAACATCAATCTCTATATTTGTTTTCGGCTTATTCAGATAGTCTATTTATTTAATTTTGGTAATTTGTATTTTTCTAGGAATTTGTTCAGTTTATGTAGGTTATCTAATTTTGGGGCATAAAATTTTTGTAATGTTCCCTCATGATCTATCTTGTTTCAGTAAAGTTGGTAGGAATGTATCCTCTTTCATCCCTGATTTTAGTAATTTTAATTCCCGATTTTACTAATTTAATAATTTCCTTCCTGATTTTAGTAATTTTCTCTTTTGTTTTTTCTTGGTCAATCTAGCTAAAGATTTGTCAATTTTGTTGACATTTTCAAATAACCAACTTTTATTTCACTGATTCTCTGTATTGCTTTTCTATTCTCAATTTTGTTTATCTTTATTATAATCTTTATTATTTTCTTCCTGATTTGTTCACTTTATTAGATCAGAGTCCAAAACAAGATCACATTTCCTTTTACTGTTCAGTGTCAGTGTCACTGACCTTACATGTCAACCCCTTAAGAGAATTTTCTCTTGTCATTACAGTACCCACCCAGAATAAATCCAGGAACTCCCAAGGTACTTTTGTATCCAAAGCCCAGTTTCATGTGCTCTTGTGTAGCTAATGGAGTCAGAACTCAAATGTGCTCCTTTGAGGCAGAAGGACTTTGCACTGTTCCTGCACCTGGCTCCTCCAGGATGTGTAGCTGAGCTCTGCGGCTATTACTGCTTACATCATTAAACTCGGGGACTCTCACTCTTCTCTGTTGTTGCCTCCAATACAGAATGCATTTCTCTCCTGTATTGGGTACAAAGGACCAGTTCGGATTGCTTTCCTGGCTAAAGAGGCTGCTTCCTGGAATGTAAGGCTCCAACACGTTGCCAAGGCTTTTCTCACAGACTCTCCATCATCAGTCAGGAGAGTGGAAGAGGGATCAGGTCACACAACCATCTTGCCTCTCTAAGAGCAGGGCAGTTAACTTCTACCACTGGATCTTCCATGTGGCCTCTCATTCTTCCCTGCTATATATCCCCCCAAATTCCTTCCTCCTGCAGGCCCCAGGCCCATCCATTTCCTGCCTGAGTATGAATAAGAATAATAACCACATTATTGTCTTGTCCTCATGGGTTCTAAGAGACAATCTCCCCCAGGGAAAATAATCTGAGTTTGGAATTCTACCCAAGCATGGATTGTTCGGTATTCTACCTTGTTTCTTTGATACACGTCTACATAGAAAGTATTCTAACAAACTGTGCGCACCATCAGAATGTTAAATTAATGCTCTGGCACTGAGGTAGGTATTTTGAACATTTGCGACTTTATAGTTTATTCTGTTCTTTTAAATGTACATTGACATATGCTAATATAATATTAATGAATTCTTTATAACATTTTAAGATACTCTGTATTTAAGAAAATATCTATACAAAACTGCTAATTAATGGGGTTAGGGATAAAGGTCTGAGAATTTTTGTTTTTCATGTTAAAATGGTTTGAAAACAATTTTTTTTAAAACAGCACGTGTTACTTTTGCGATCATAGACAAAACTTAAAAACATTGAAAATATATACTTAATGTATATATTTTAGGCATATACTATGGCATATACTATGCCTAATTACACATACTTAATGTATATATTTTAGGTATATACTATGGCATATACTATGCCTAATTACACATTATATAGCTATATCTACATATCTACATATCAATATCTGTATCTATCCTTGTTCTTGAGGATAGTGTTTGATGAAAGGGGAGAGAAAATGAGTGCAGGTGCAAATGAACATGAGCTAGGGACACACACCTGAGCATGGATGAGGTGACATCATCGACAGGGAAAAAGCTGGTAAGGAAGCCAAGAAGTCAGAGATGAGGTGCTACTACACAAAGTGCCATTTCTGTATGAGCAACTTCAGCTCTTCCCAAACTCTTCTTACCAAGCGATGGCTTCCATTCCACTTTACCTACTTTACAGAGAGTCCTAGTCCTTTGTCTCAATGCTCCCACTACTCTCATACCCTCCCCGCAGCTCTTTAGGCTAATTAACATTGAAAGCATTTTCATTAGGTCAGCTGTATTACTACAGTCTGGCTTTGGGCCAGTGATGAAAGTACTTCTGGGGCTTTGCCATGTATATCGCTTGTTTCTCACCCCCCGCCCCCAACACATACACCTTGAAAGTGGTCCGAATATATGACACTTTTGTAATTTATTCAATAAATCACACAAAAGATTAATTATACATTTTGAGGTGTAATATGAGTTCAACCTTCTCCTGTGCATTTCTCTATAAGTTTCAGGAGCTCAGAAATCTGACACTTTAATTTGAATGACATCATCTTCTTGGCTCTGTGCTTGTGGCTATTCTCCTGGCTGCAGCTCAAGTAATTGTTAGGCAGACCTAAAATCAGAAGAGGGAAAAATTGTTGTGTGGAATCAACTGAATCAACCCATATTTATTATGAAGCTGCTCTGGGCAGAATATAGTAAAGGTTGAAGAATCAAAGAAAGCTCAAGATAGTTCCAAAGTTAGAGAGTTTATTTGAATTCTTAAATTAAGCCACAGATTCTATTTCAATTTTTACAGTTTGTGATCTTGGCTAATCAATAGACAAAATGTATCTCATTTTTTTTACATGACTTTTTTTTTTTGATTACTGGTGAGGATAAGCACTTGAAAACATATTTTTGTAGTTATTTGCATTTCTTTTTGTGAATTTCCTGGTTGTGTATTTTGCCCATTATTCTTTTGAGGTACTAGTTTTTTTCCCTATTACAATATAACAGTACTTCATACATTACGGATCTTGACCTTTTGTTTGCAATATTAGTCATAAATATTGTTCCTGGTTTGACATTTATCTTTTAGTTTTGTTTATGATTTTTCTGACTTTCAAATGTTTTGAACATTAAGGTAGAAAAATCTATCCATCTTTTCCTTTAAGATGTCATCTATTGCCTTTTTTTTTTTAGCTTCATAAAGCCTTTACTACTCTGAAATCGGATAAATTTTGATAAATGTTTCCTTTCAGTTTTTATTTTTTGAATTTAATTTTTTAATCCTTCCATATTGCATTGTAGAATGTAGTGTGAGATAAAGATCTAAATTAATTATTTTCTTTAATAGTCGAATCTCCTGTTCATTGTTATTGATTAACTCATCTTTTTCTCATTTATAAAATTTAAAGCATTATACAAATAATGTGGGTTTATTTATTTCTTTAAATCAAAATACAAATAATTGACATGAAGGAGAAAGCACTTGTATTTCCTTTCCACTCTGACTTGAGTATTAGCAATTTGCTTTGTTTCTCCAGACATTTTCTTCTATAGATGTATGCATGTATTTCTCCTCCAAATGGAATCGTATCGAATATGGTTTTGTAACCTGATGTCTTTCCATTCGGTAATATATCATGACTATCTTTCCATGTCAGTCAATATACTTTTACAGCACTATGTTCTAATTAACTTTTCGTTGGAATATACTGTACATTCAGAAAAACGTACATTTCATAAGTGTACAGCTAGATGAATTTTTACCAACTGAATACGTTCATGCAACTAGCTACCGGATCAAGAAACAGAATATCACTAGTGTCCCAGAAGCCCTTCAAAGGACTCTTTCCAGTCATCTCCCTTCCCATTGTTCTTTTATCCTGACTTCTAACAGCATAGATTCTTTTCATAGATACGTATACTTGTTATAGGTTAAATTGTGTCCTCCCAAAAGTTATGTTGAAATCCTAACCCCAATACCTTCTAATGTAATCTTATTTGGAAATAAGGATCTATGCAAATGTTATTTGGAAATAAGGATCTATGCAAATAGGATCTATGCAGATGTTATCAAATCATTAGGGTGGGTCCTAATCTACTATGATTCTGCATTATGAAGACAGAGACATACAGAGAGAATACCATGTGATGAGAGAGGCTGAGATTGGACTGAAGATAACAGCTGCAAGCTAAAGAACAGCTACCCTAAGGCGCTAAGAAGAGGCAAGGAAGGATTCTACTCAGAGTCAGAAGGAACATAGCCCTGCTGACACCTTGTTTTCATACTTTAGCCTCTAGAACTATAAACAAATAGATTTCTGTTGTTTTAAGACACCCAGATTGTGGTACCCTGTTATGGCAGCCCTAAGATCTAATAAATACCTAACCCAATTTTGGAAGATTTAGGGTTTTTCTAACATTTTATTATTTTTATAGTGTTATTAATATTTCTTTAAATTTTCTCCTTAGAATAAACTATATAAGTGAATTGTCTATATTAAAGAATATTAGTAGGGAATATTAGTAAGACAATGACTGTGAATCCCAAAATCACCATCTTTAAGTGTTGTACTTGGTGATGTAGGTGATGGCAAAGCCCTTTGGTGATGGGCTGTTTTCTCTGCAATGCATTCCCCTGTAACTTTAGGATTCCCTAGCCTCTGAGTATAGTGGGCTCACATAAAGATATAACTGGCTCCTGACACCACCGGCATAAAGCAGAATTTCTCAGCCCTTTATCTATGGGAGTCTCTGGAGGGTTCAAGTTCAAGTTATCATTTAAATTCTTGAATAATCCTTTCACATTCTTCCTCTCCTACCCAACTCCTCAGCGCATCCTCCCATAAAGACTTTTGGGGACCTGGTTGTGTTATTTTCTCTGAGAGTGCATTATGTCAGTGGAAAGGGCCCATCTTAGAACTTCAGAAGCTGAGTCTACAAAGTGTCAGGACATTGTGGTATTCCATGTGGCCCTTGCCGCGTTAGAACCAAACAAGGAGAGAAGGTCTTTCTTTCCCATTCTGTACTAGGAGCCCCCAAACAGCACTATTGGTGTTCTACTGTCTCCCAGAGTCCTATTGCCTATAGCCCCGTCATCTGGGGCTTTTTCAGGAAGACCAGAATCTGAGAAAGATACCATGAGCCAGATCCATCCCTATCCTCACGTCTCTCATCCATGACCTCCATGTAAAATATTCCAGATTGGTGAGTCCACTGAGTTATCAGGCTTCATACCAAGACCTATCCAGGTCTCAACCCCATACCTGCTGTCTTCTTGAACCTTCATACTATTTTGATATGAATAGGTCAAATTTCCTCTTATTACTCTTCTTTTTCATATATATTCTTGTGTACTAGTACCTGTTTATACTTTCTGATAAACATGGGAATAGTTTTGTCAACCACTAAGAATTTGTTAGGAATGACATTAAACCAATGAAATTAATGAACGATTGTCATTTTTGAAGTGTTTCGGCTTCTATCAGAAATAAGAGCATGTCTCCGTACCTATCTGAATCTTTGTTCACATCTCCTCCAGAGGGATTTGGGTAGGTGGAGAGGAATGGCAAAGAGCAGTCCAAACAACCTGCTGAGTGGGCTTTGGGAAGCCGGTCAAGCACTGCCGGCTCGAATGTTGGAGAAGTAATTGGAAAAGGAGGCAGGATGAGTTCTGAGCCAGCTCTGGGTATCTTCCAGGAATCCTTGATTTTTTTCATGGCACTGGATGAGAGCGTGTGCCGAGAGAACAAATCTTATGAAAGCAGAAAATAAGCTGATTGAGTATATTTGCTAGACAGGAGGAATTGTGGTTGGGCCCTGGAGCTAAGGAGCATGGAAAGAAATGCAAATTGAGAATAGGTAGTAGTAGGTGTTGCCGGTATGGCTGACCAGAAATGCAGGGCTAGGCTAAGTCCAGGAGACTTGGATTCCAATCTGGACTCTGAAATCAGCTGGCTCTGTGTTTCCTTGGGTCAGGGGCCTTTCCTCTTGAGCATCTGTTTACTCCTTTCTCAGCATAAAAGTGCTACTGAATGAGAATTCAAAGAACCTTTGAGATGATGTTTGCTAGTGGAATAGCAAAGAAAAAAATTCACAGTAGTCTTAGGGCGTTATTTAGGGGTAAGAAATAATTTCAAAGGAAATGCTTTCTAAATGAGTTCTTTGATCTTATTTGGTGAGAGGTCCCTGGGATGACAAATTTTCTCAGATATTGTGGCTTTTTTATTGGTAGGATGAGGCAAGGCACCTCTATCCCTCATGGTAGCAGACTCTAGCCATAGAAAAAATATCCAATCTGTTAGTGTCCTTGGTGCTACAAGTTTGAAAAAAAATTATGTCGTTGGCGTTACCGGTTCTGTTTTTAATTCCTTTCCTTTTAAAAAAAATGCTTTTTAAATTCCAGATATTGCTGTGATCCAAGATAGCCCTAATTTAACTGTCACAGAGATGAATTATTCGGATAGGGCCCCTGACAGACATCAGCTTCTCTGAAGGAGGGGAACTCGTGAACCTTTTCCCAGAAACTGACATGTAGGGACCAAGTCCTTCGAAGGATTCCCTAACAGGACCTGCAGTGCATGGAACCTTCCAAACTATATCTACATCCATTATTCTATTTCCCTTATGGGGGTCTTTGGCCAATACATAATAAAAATTATGCCCTCCTCACTCAGCTCCAGAAGTCATTCAGGACCTCCTTATTCTGAAGGTCAAAATTTTCTTCATTGTGGCTAACCTTATGCCAGTGTCGTTTCTTGCCAGATCTTTGAAGGGAAAAAAGGAAAATTCTAAAGTCTGTGTGGCAGCCAGCCTCCAAGATGGCCTCCAGAACAGTCCCCAGAGATCCCTACCTCTTGATATTCACACACTTGTGTTGTTGTTGTTGTTGTTGTTTGTGATGAATAGCTTATAACAGAAGCAGTGGAGGAAGTTAGCTACCATATGGTGAGGTCACTCAGGCAGCCTACAGCTAGGCCCACATGATGAGTCTGCAGCAACAGCCAGTGAAAAACTGAGACCTGACAATAACCTCAGATTAAATAAGCTGGAAGGTGGATCCTCTCTGCACTTGAGCCCTCAGATCTGACTGCAGCCCTGGCTGACAGCTTGACTTCAATCTCATGACAGACCCTGAGCCTGCAACCAGTTAGCTAAGCCACTCCCTGATTCCCAGCACTCAGAAACTCCTTGAAATAATATGTGTTTGTTGTTGTAAGGTACTAAGTTTGGGTAATTTGTTATACAGTAATAGATAACTAATGCACTCTGTGTTTTGTTTTTGATTTTTGTGTGGCGATAGAGTCAGAAAGACATTTGCTATGTGGAATGACAAATCGATATTTGTCTATCCTGTGCCAGTCTCTGTTCTAGGTCCCTAGATCCCCAAATTTATTCGATAATAAGAATCGCCTGGGGTGCTGGTTAAACATTCAGATTTCTAGGCCCCTTCACTGGGTTTGGGGTGGGACCAAGGAATCAATGCATTTAACTAGTACACCGGATAATTCTTATTATCAGGCAAGTTTGAGAAATATTGCAGAAGAGAGTTAAAAAATGAATGAGACATAGCTTTTCCTCAGGCAATAGGGTAAGATAGAAAGCAAACTGGTACACAAAGGTGCATTTAAAGAGAGGCACCAAGTGGTAACGGAAGATGGGAAAAGCAGTGGGAGAATCAAGGAATACTTCTTGGAAGAAAAGACACATGAGCTAGGTCTCAAAGGTTGGTTAACATCTCCTGGAGCAAGATATGGAAAGAATCACAGAATGATGGTCACAGTTGGTATTTATCAGGTGCCTGCTAAGCACCAGGCATTGTGCCAAGCACTTTACCTGCCTTACCTTATTTAATCCTCACAACAATTTTATGCAGTAGGAGTTATTGTCATCTGTAATTTACAAACGGAAAAGCTAGGCTTTGGTTACCAGGTTGCCCAAGGTCACACAGCTCCTTTGTGTAGAGCTAGGCAGAAAGGAGGCAGCTGACTCCATATGCAATGTTCTTAACCACTATTGTGTTTCACATCCCAGGGGACATGAGACTCAGAGATGTGAAAGGGCTGTGACATTTTTGCAAATGACAGAAGTTTTGTGCAAATGATAGAACAAGATGTCCAGGTAAGGATTTGGGCCACGGGAAGATATTATATGAAGAGTTAGAACCTGGCGATGACTTCCTAGTGCAAGTTTAATTCATTCATTTTTTAAATGAGGAAAGGGAACCCTAGAAAAATTTACGCTACATTCCTAAAGCCACACAGATGATAGTGACAAAGCAGACTAAATGTCCAGATCCTAAGCAGCCCCTTTCCATTATGGACAATTAGAGGCCAAACTGGGATTGGCCTTAAATGCCTTGCTATTCTAGCTCATTTTAACCATTTTAAGTGTATGATTCAATGACATTAATGCATTCATAATTACCACTAACCATTTCTAGAACATTTTTATCATCCCAAACAGAAACTCTGTATCTATCAAATGATATCTCTCCTCTTTATTCCTCCTCTCCTGGTAAACACTATTCTACTTTCTGACTCTATGAATTTGCCTGTTCTAGTTACCTCATATATATGGAATCATATAATATTTGTCCTTTTGTGCCTGGCTTATTTTACTTAATGTGATGCTTTCAAGATTCACCCATACTGGACCATGTATCAATATTTTACTACAATTTTTTATTGTCATAAAATATACATAGTATTTACAATCTTAATCATTTTAAGAGTACAGTTCAGTGAATTAAGTACATTCACACTGTCATGAAGCCATCACCATCATTCATCTCTAGAACTCTTTCGCATCTTGCAAAACTGAAACTTGGTACCCACTAAACAATAACTCTCCCTTTCCTTATCCCTTCAGCCCCCGGCAACTGACATTCTACTTTCTGTCTCTATGATTTTGACTACTCTGGTACCTCATATAAGTGGAATTATACAATATTGTCTTTTCGTGACTGGCTTATTTAATTTAGTATAAGGTCCTCAAGGGTCATCCATATTGTAGCATATGTCAGAGTTTTCTTCTTTTTTAAGGGTGAATAATAGTCCATTGCATGCGTACACCATATTTTGTTTATCTATTTATCTCTTACTAGACGCTTATGTTGCTTCTATCTTTTGGCTATTGTGAATAATGCTGCTATGAATGTGGGTGTACAAATACTTCTTTGAGTCACTGTTTTTAATTATTTTGGCTATATATTCAGAAAGGAAATTCCTGGATCATATGGTAATTCTATTTTTTAATTTTTTGAGAACATGCCATACTGTTTTTCACAGTGGCTGTATCATTTACATTCCCACCAACAGTGAAGGAGAGCTTCCATTTCTCCACATCCTCACCAACATTCTTTATACTTTTTTCCCTTTTTTAAGGATGAGAAATATTCTAATGTATATATATGCTACATTTAAAAAAATCTTTTCATCAATCAGTGGACATTTGGGATGTTTCCACCTTTAGGCTCTTTTGAATAATGCTTCTGTGAACACTGGTGCACAAGTAGTTTAGTCTCTGCAGTCAGTTTTTTTTTGTTTTTTTTTGTTTTGTTTTGTTTTGTTTGAAATCGCAGGGCGATTGTAAATTTAACTTCTTGAGAAATCTATAGACTTCAAAGAGATCTGCGCTCTGTAAGTTAGCTGTGTTCGTCCCAGCCTTCTGCACAGATACCCGCTGGTGGGCGGGGGCTCCTCCCTCCTTCTGGCATCCACGCCACCCACCTCCAGCACTCTATTGCTTTCGAGCAAGTAGTTCTCTAAGCCTCTTTTACACAAAGGTACAAGCGTCTGAAATGAAGCTGACCCCGGTGTCCACCTGGCCTCGCAGGAGGGAACGCAGGTTGGGTGGGTCCCAGCGTGTCCTGCGAAGGCGGGGATGTGGGCAGGAGCCCAGGCTCCTCCCGGTCCTTTGAAATCTCACCAGCGAAGCGGGCCGTATCCGCCCACTCTGGCGGTGGCTCTGGGGCTGACCAGGTGAGCCGGCTGAGAGGTCCCCAGCCCGGGGGCAGGCGAAGCCCTGCCGCATGGGCACCTCTAGCGCGGAGTCGGCGCTGAGCCCTGCTCCGAGCGCCGGCGCCCTGGTTCCCGCCCGAGGCGGCCGTTCTGGAGCCTGAGTTTGGGGAATGCTCGCCGCCCGCCTGGCACGGCTCCCTTCGGCGTTTCCGAGCGTGGAGCTGCAGCCTGTGTGTCGCGAAAACTCCGGCCCCGGGACAACTTCGGGGTCCCCAGCCGCGCTTGTGCCAGGGCGACCCCGAAGTGTCCCCGCCTCGAGCCCGGACCCCGAGCACGCCTTCCTGAGCCAGCCGCCTGTGCCCTGGGCGCCCCGCGGCCCGCGGGGGCGGAGACAGCGAGCGCGGGGCGGGCGCTGGCCGGGGCTGGCCTCGCCGCGGAGCCGCCCTCGCTCGGGTCTACCGCGGCGGCACCAGCGCTACTCCCTTTGGAGCAGGGAAGGAGCCCCGAGAAAAGGAGGAAGAAAGAAGGGACTTGTCCTCTTTCTGCGGCCCAATGGGAGAAGCTCGTGTCCCTGAGCCCAGAATAAAGAAACCGCGACCCGGTCCGCTGGGCGCCGGGATGCCGCAGGTACTGAGCGCACCCTCCGGGGCGATGCTCCAGACAGATGAGCCTCGCGGCGCCGGCAGCCGCTGGGATGCAGGGGCTTTCGCATGCAGAGGGGGCTTTTCAAGGAATTGACACTGGAGCCCATTTCTTCAGGCTCCTTCCGCCCTTAGGTGTAGGCTTCGAGGCGAGGCTCCGAGGACAAAGTTAGGGGCAGGAGAAGACTTATTAGCGGGGGCTGCAAAGAGAGGCTTCCGGATTCCGAAGGGTCTGGCCAGGGGCAAGAGCTAAACGGCGGGATCCCCAGAGAACACTGGATGGGAATGGGGTTCCTCTTTGAGAGGTGAGAAGGAGAAACTCAGATCTCTTCCTCCCGCACGGAAAAGCTTCTATTACTCTTTGTTTTTAGCACCCAACTTTGAGCCTTCCAGGTAGCAGAGGTGGCATGATCTGAGACACAGGGCCTGACAGGAGTGCGGACGGTCCCACCCGCATTGGGAATTGCAGCTGCACTTTCTGAGCTGCAAACCTGCCCCCGCCCTGACCTTTCAGATCTCGGTTCTGCTGCTTAGACCTGAAAGGGGCAAAGGACAGGGCCTGAGAGGGGCAGAACCAATGGCTAAGAGGAAGGACATGAATCTGAGATAAGTGGGGACGAGAAGCTGGGGAGAGGGGCAGGAATGGAGCTGAACCTCATTGGAGTTCAGAGGGACTTTAACCCCAGCCCCCAAAGTCAAGTCCAGATGTCTCGCCTTTGAGGAAGGTGGGCAGCAGGCTTTCCTGGGGGTCTTAGGGATCTTCCTCGTGTCTCCCTTTACCAGGAACCTCACCTCAGGTTTTCTCTCTCGGATTTTCCTGATATTTCCAGTGCTGTCCAGACTACAGCCTTCCTCTTACATCCCAGCAACCTGGTCTGAGGTTTTCAGGCCCTGGGAGGGACTGGTACTGTGGGAAGAGGGCAGGGGCAGGGACTCCAGCATCCTCTTGTTTTTTGTTTGTTTGTTTGTTGTTGTTGTTTTCGGTCCCCAGCAGTACAGCCAACATCCCCCTCTCCTCTCTAGCCCTTACCCCCAACCGCAGCCCCAGTATGTGATGTGGTGGAATCATCTGTGTCAGGATTTTCCTTCCCTCCTTTGCAGCTGACTGAGGAGGCTGAACGCTTGATGTAGTAATTCCTTGCAGTTTTAGGGTGAAACACCCTCCCTCTCCAGGGAGCTCCATGCTTTACAGACATTATTGATCTCTTGCCTGGAGGATGTTGAAACTTTGAGTGTTTAAGCTATTTACTCTAGGACACACAACCAGCCAAGAAAAGATTTTGCTCCAGACCTCCCTTTCTAAGCTATTCAGTGATTAGGCTGTGACTTTAACCCTTCAGCCTCTGCCTGAGAACAGGCTTTGGTAAACGTGCCTGGCTTCTAAGGTCACAGTAGACTTGGATGTGGGAACAGGAAGCCCAATGAGGAGAAGGGAAGGTGGCTGTTAGGTAGGCTCTGCTATTTCAGAGTAGCGTTTTGCTAGAAGAAAGGAGATCAGCTCATGGAGAGCAGACAGGATTGTCTCAAAGTCCTCCCTCTTCGATGGTATTCAGAATCATTTTGTTTAAGCCACAGAATGGGACAATTCCACGAGGACAAAGTTCAGACTGTCAGGACAGGGAATGGAGTTTGGAGCAGGTCCCTTTTGTTATCTTCAGCCCCCCTACACTCCCAACTTTGGTCCCTGAGAAAAAGTGCAACATTTCACAGTCTACAGTGGAATGAAAATAAACTGCATCAGTGCCCGATTGTCTCCATAACAATTCAGACTTCCCCGAATGAGTGAGTAAGTGGTTGTTATTCATTTATTTTTTCTCACTGGTTCCTTTATTTCTACTCCGTCACCCCAATGTTCACTCTGAGCAGGTAGCTAATGTGTCTGCTTGGGTTACAGAATGGTTTTCAGTTTGGCCATGCTCACTCACATATGTAGCCAACTGTTTGTATGTCTTTCAAAGGCTTAGGATGGAGCTCCGATACTGTACAGGAAGGATGCTGGCAGGGACACTGTGACTCATTTAGGGAGAACTGAGTGTCAGCAGAGAGAGAAGACATCAGCCTTCCACATCACCCCAGAGGAATTCTCAGCAGTGTTGCTCAAGAAACCACCACCTGGCCAGATGGAAGTCATTACGGGAGACATGGATGAGAACGCCACCAACATCTCCACCAGCTTCTTTTCTGTGCTTGACACCCATGGAGCTCAAGCTGCTTCCTTCCCATTCAACTTCAGCTATGGTGACTATGACATGCCCTTGGATGAAGATGAGGACGTGACCAATTCTCGAACTTTCTTTGCCGCCAAGATTGTCATTGGCATGGCCCTGGTGGGCATCATGCTGGTCTGTGGCATTGGCAACTTCATCTTCATCGTCGCCCTGGCCCGCTACAAGAAGCTGCGCAACCTCACCAACTTGTTCATTGCCAATCTGGCCATCTCTGATTTCCTGGTGGCCATTGTCTGCTGCCCCTTTGAAATGGACTACTATGTGGTGCGCCAGCTCTCCTGGAAGCATGGCCACGTCCTGTGCGCCTCTGTCAACTACCTGCGCACTGTCTCTCTCTACGTCTCCACCAATGCCCTGCTGGCCATTGCTATTGACAGGTGAGTGAGGGGACATTGGAATTGTTCATTGCAGTTGTGATGAATGAGAGATATCTGTACTGCTCAAAGATGTGGATGCACAAAGGCTTAAAAGTTGGCCCACCGACTGAACAGTGAGGAGAGTTCTAGATTTCCAGCTGGCAAGCAGAAGATGGCAGAGCCCCATTGAGTTGGGCAGTAGGAGGGCTTTTGATACCCCTTTGCTATAAACGTGCTTCTAGATGTTGTATCTGTTCAAGGTCTATAGGTAGACAGGTAAGAGACACTGTGGAGGGACAAGATTAAGTTCTAGACAGGTACCTCTTGAATCAACTTCAATATCCTGAGAGAGGTTTCTGTCTCATCAAGACTTCCTCTACTAAAACATGACCCCTCTAGCATGAATTGATTTTAAAATAAGATTGAAGGATTTGTTTTGAAACAACAACAAAAAGGAACATAAGCTTACTTACTCTTTTAGTTGTTGCATTAATCAGTTTGCTCCCTTTTATACATTTGTGTGCAACAGTGCAGAAGACTTGTTTCTAGTGATGGTAAATAAAACCAATAAGAGCAGCCAATGCAAATCTTTCTGATGTTATGTTTAGTCTTTTCATTTAAATGAGTATAATTTCTTGTGCTAATGGGCCAAGATGGTTTTTGTTCCCTTGGGACAATCTTTGCAGATGTAAAGATAGTTACCTTGAGGGTCAAATCAGGCCTCTGTGTACTTCGATGTGAACAGCCCGTCCCTCTCCCTTAACCCAGAGAGCCTAAAGCACAGATGTTCTCCCTGTTCCATGGCCTTAGGGCTCTGGTGGAGTTTGATCCTGCCCCTCACAGTCAGGACACCCCAGGACAATGTTCTGGGGATGAGCACAATAAATGGGGGCCTGTTTTCTGGAGTCATAGGCAGGATAACCTGGAATCAGCCCAAACTTGAGAAAGAGGGGTTGAGAAGGAACAAGGCTTTAAAACCGCTGAAGGGCGAAGCCTTGGCCTCTTTTCTCCAGGGAAGGATGTCAGGGAATTAGCAGCTAAAACAACCCTTGGTCTGTCACCCGTAGAAAGTGCTTAGAGGTGTCATCCCTGCAGAGGGCTACTTCTCCTTGGCCAAGGTCTTCCACTTGAGTCACGGAGCCACACAGTATTTTGTCCATCCAGGCACAGACCTTGAGTGGACCTACAGAAGAAGCAGAAGAGGGACAGTCAAGCAGGGTATCTGGCCCTTAAGTCTCCTTCACAGTTGTCAAGGAAGAGCTCTAGGGACCTTAGTTCTGACTTTTTCTAAAAGAAGAAGCTGCCATCATCTCTCTCAGCGCACCAGCAGACAGAGCACATCGGGTCATTTCCTGAAGTTTCACTGTAGCAGGACATCTTTCCACAGGGGTGCTCTCAGCCATTGAAAGTGGGTTAGGCAGGTGCCTGTTGTGGGGTGGGCCCCTGCCCTCTGGGTGAGATCCATTTCACCATGTTGGGGTCTACTTGTTGAAAGGGGTAACACTGTCATAGGAAGTGGCTTCAGGAGGAGAGAAGCCAAAGTAAGTTAATGAGCACTGGGTTACTTTGAACATATAAGAGGTAAGATCTATGTCAATCAATTCCCCTCAATCTCCTGAACTTCCTTTAAGTTCAAATCCTACTTTCATACCAAACTCTGCTTGTCTAAAATACGGCAGGCATTTCTCTTTCAGCCTGAGTTTAGATAATGCGATTTAGATATAATAAGAAAGATTAATTGAAGAACTTGCTCTACATCATGGAGCCTGCTATTATTTAGAGTGGGGCCGTGAGTGGAAACTTGCACCCAGACTTCAGGGGAAAGCACTGTTGCCTGCACAGGGCTGTCCTGAGGCCTTGGCCAACTAACCAGCTCCTCCAATGCATTAAGTTCCTTTACTGATGTTTGTGGTCTTTCCTTCAAATTGTTTTTATTTTTGTGTTTTGACCATCTAGTTTCAAATTCCTATCTAGTCTCATGTTTTGTTCAGGATTTGATCAGTGGTTTTCAGGTTTGATTCAGTTAATTTGGGGCAACTAATTTTTATCTTGATATAAGAAATATACCTACAGTTATAAAAGTAACTTTAATTTTTTTATAAATTTTTCATAGGAATAATGTTAGTGGTTATTCTGCCGGGTTTTAAATACCTGTTGTACCACCTATTAGCTGTAGGGCCTTGTGTTAGTTATTTGATCACTCTCTCCATCAGTTTTCTCATGTATAACATGGGAGTAATAAGAAAACCTAATGTACTGGGTTGCTTTGAGGATTAAATTAAACAATATAGGTAATTGTTTAGAACAATGCATAAAACAGAGTAAACATAAATCATAATATTGTAATTCTTGAATTAAAGGAATACCAACAACAACAACAACAAAACAGATAAATGAATATTTCTGATTGGCTAACCTATTTGTTGTCATTGAAGCGATTGTTTTTATGATGTGATTTACAAAATAATAATATAAGGTTTTTTAGAAAACCAGCTATCAAGATAGAGCAGAACAGAACTATTTATCTTCTACCTGCCTAGACTACTCTGTTTCTCTTATTGGCTCCATGGTTCTCCCAAGCATCTAAACTAGCAAGTCTCCTCTGGCCTGGACACTCTCACCTTTTCTCCAGCATTCGTTCCATTTTCAGGTCCTGCCAATACTCACCCCTCCCTCCCATCTGTTCACTCAGGGCTGGACTATCATAGTCTCCTTTTGATCTTCCTGCCTTCGGTGTCTCTTGGTCTGCTCTCTGCCAACCCTTCTCCCCTCACGATCCACGCTAAACATTCATTCATTCATATATTCAGACAATGCATTTTTGTAGAGTGACTGCAATGTGACAGATACTATTCCAAGCACTGGGGATATGATGGTGAATAAGAAAAAAAGCTCCTTGCCCTCATGGAGCTCACATACATGGATGGAGAGAGTTAAAAGGCAAACAAACAAGGAAAGTGATTTTAGAGCATGAGAAATGCTCTGAACAAAATAAAAACAAACAAACAAACACAAAAACCTTGAGCGTGGCAAGGTGGAAGCTATTCTAGGTGGAGAGTCAGGAAAAGTGCCTTTGAGGAGAAGGCATTTGAACCTACCTCTGAATGATGAAAAAGAAAAGAAAAAAAAAAAAAAAGCCAGCCTCCTGAAAATTGAGAAAAAGCATTCTGGAAAAAGGAAATTATAAGTACAGAGGCCCTGAGACAGGAACAGACCCGATGGGTTCTAGGAACAGAAAGAAGGCCCCTGTCACCTGAGGGAAGAAAGCAAGACTGCAGCCCACTTAATCTTCTGTCTTGTACATGTCCCCTCTCTCTGGCTCAAAAGACTTCTAATAACTCCATTGTGTATAAAATACGGCTCAAACCCCTTCGCCTCCTCTTGCAACCTTTTATTATTGAGCCCCAGCCTGCCTCCCAGTCTCATGCTGGGTAAACCCATTTTATGTCCTGTTTTCCAAAAAAGGTTGCAATCTTTTTGAAAACTGTCACCATGGCTGGCTACATTTCTATTTGTTCAGTGCCAGGCACTGCTGACAGTGAAGTTTCACTAAAATCCTAGGTGCCCAGAATTCACAGACAGCAAAAGGTTGTAAAAGAAGTAAAACATAATCCTTGCTCTAAGGGGCTTACCATCTAGAGTGGGGTGGGGTGGATGGGTGAGAGCTAACACTATGAAACAATTAGAAGATAAAGGATACATTTTAAATGAAATTTAGAGAAGGGTGAGATAATTGTGTACCTGAGTAGTCAAAGGAGGCTTTACAGAGGAGGGAGGTTTTTAACTGGCCTTCAACACATTACAATCGGCAAAGTAAAGGGAAGATTTTCCAAGAGGGTAGAACAGTGTTTGCCAAGGTTTATAGGTGGGAATGCTTGAGGTATGAGGTCTCTTGGGGAAGTATGTGGGACAGAAGCAAGGAACATTTGAGGGTAGAGATCAGAAAGGATAGGGCCATATTCTAGAAGATCTCAAAATCTAGGCACAGGGATTCAGACCTGATGGCAGCAGGGAACTGAAAAAAATCATAAAAGGACCCCGTAACCCCAGATTGGGGTTTCCTCTTTGATATGGAGACATCTACACTGTCCTTGAGGTGTATCCTTCAGATCCCAGAGCATGTAGGGTACTGGGGCCCCTCATGCTTTTTTATCCAGAATCCAGGCGAAACTGGTCAGCCTGTCTGCTCAAATGAGGCCAGCAAAGGCACGAGTAACCATGCTCAGCCCTAGGTAACAGAAATGCTTTCCAGTGAGCTTGTCAGTTGGAGCTGGCTGGCCAAGGAGCGGGTCATGAAATCCCCGCCCATCCCATGACCGGCCTAGTAGCTACTGCAACTGCCACTTCCATGGTTTGTGTTGGGGCTGGGTCCTGAGGACAGAGAGGAAGCTCAAATGATTTTTGTTTAATCACTCAGACTGCTATCATCACACAATTACTGCCTGGACATTTCTTTGTCTAGCAGCCTTTATTCTTTGTTCTCTGGAAAATGTTGGCTCAAAGTGGTTCTGGACCTGAGCCATTGTAGTGGTAGACACACAGGGCAAGCCAAGGGCATATTCATAAGCAGAGAAAAGTATCTGCCAATTGCCTGACTTGTTTTTGGAACATCAATAAGTAGGAACCAACCTACTTATTCTCATGGAGAGAATAGATGAGAAGGACAACTAGGGTGCCAGGAGCGTAGGAGGAAGGGGTATTGCTTGCTCTGGTTGGAAAGGGAGAAGACAAATGGCATATTTGTGAGCCTACTGGATTTGGAGCAAGATATGGATGGGTGTGCATCATGGCTCTGTCAGTTTCCATCTATGTGGTTTTGGCAGATTATTTAATTTTTCCAGACCTCAGTCTGCTCATCTGTAAAACGGGCATCTTTTCTCTCTTACGTATTCAGTAGAGTTGAGATTATCTAATGAGAATGTGGATTTGAAAATGTTTTGTAAATTGTAAACTATTTTACAAACATAAGCCAGTAGTACTAATACTAGAGTTTTGGAGTTCTAATCCTAGCATAGCCAAAGTTGGTGGAGAGCCTTAAAAAAATTTCTGAAATTTGCTTATTGGTAAATGTATTGGGAAGGCCTTTTGCATAGCTTCTGGCGCTAACCTTGGGGATGAGTTAGGGTGATGTCAGAGAAAGCCAGGATAAAATAACTATCTGATGGGTAGTCCCAGATGACCCTGAAGATTAGTTTTGATGTGAAGATAAATAGATCTAATAAAATAGAAAGTTATAGAGTACTTGCAATCGCAGTAAAAGGTAAAAGGATATGTATACAAAATAGCTCTGAAAAAAAAAAAAACATTTTAGAATGCTAGTAGTTTCTTGTGTGTTAAGGGCCTATTGTTTATATGCAGTTTCTGATTGGAGCCTCACAGTATCTCTGTGAAGTTGGTAAGACTAGTGATATTCCCATGTTACAGGTGAGGAAAGTGAGCCCACAATACTAAGAAAATTACTCAAATTCATATAACAGGTTCGTGGCAAAGCTAAGATTAGATTCTTCGACTTCTGACTCCTAGATCAGCATTCTCTACTACTTGTTCGTTGAAAAAACACTTTGACTTTGAAACATCATAAAGGTTTAGGAAGTTATTATTGGGAAAAGAAGGAATAGAATTATACAGTGAAAATTAATATAAACAAGTATGACTATAGAAATATTCTTTGACAGAGTAATCAACAGAACATGGTGGGGTAGATAGAGAGGGAGAGAGCTAGTGAGAGCAAAAAGCACTAGATTCTTAGTTTTTGTTATGAGTCAGAGTAAATTTGGTGCACTCATTGTGGCAGGAACACCATGGTGTTTGTGAAGGGCCCATACATGTACATTGACAAAAGCACTGCCAACGACCTGCAGACACTGCCATTCCACTCTTCAGCACTCAGGAGATTGGTGAGAGTGCCCGGGATTATTGCTGATGGCAGAGTGTGTTGAGCAGCCATCTTGGTGTCCAGAGGGTGGACTCAACCAATCCAACTTCATCTAACATCTGGGAGCTAGAACACAGCAGGAGTTTCATTCCAGTTAACTCTCCAAATGACACTTGATGGAGCCAGCTACAAGTGATGGGAGGCAGGAGGAGGGACAGAAACAGCAGGAATATAATCGGAAGAAAACAAATAAGGATGAACCTCCTCTTCCAATCAAAAGCCCAAGAAAGATGACATTAAAGGATTGATTTCAAAGGAAATAGAATTGGCTTGGCTTTCCTTCAGGCCCCTGTCACATTTGCTCTTGGCTCTACCTGGGATAAGCTGTGGGCACCTGAGAATGTGTTTATTTCCATTGTTGATTAGTCATTCTCTCCTACTTCACTTCCTATCTTTCTCTTTCTCCAACTTCCACCCCCTGCCAGACACGAAAAGTCTTCCAGGAAACCAGAGCTGTCTGTATAAGTATGTGCACTCTCTTTGGGAAGGAGGTTTCATACCGCAGGAATGACTCACATCCCCCAGAAAGTGCTCTCTCTTCATTCCTGGACCACTGTGGTAACAGGAGCATGGTTTTTTTTGGAGAGAACAACAGCTATCTGGTGCTTTGTGGTTAAAAAAATACATTCGTGTATATTCTCAACTGATTTTCACATCAACCTAGTGAGATAGGGTTAAATGTTTTCTATGAAGAATCTTATGGTATATGACCTTGAGAAAGTCACTCATCTCTCACTTGGCCTCTATTTTTCTGCCAGGAAAAGAAAATAAATGTTCACATGTTTTTCATCCCCCTTTGCATGCAGAGCAATGTTTTTAAAAAGGTGGAATGAAGACAAAACTTTGCCCACTGCTTCCACTGGAAAGGGCAAGTTCTCCCAATAAGTCTTTGGAATTATCAGGCTTTCTTAGCCTTAAACTGTGGGGGTAATTAAGATGAATGGCCCTGAAAACAGGAAAGACCTGGGAATGGTGCCATGGTGGAAACTGATGGGAGGCATTATTACTCCATTTAATAATAATAATTACCATTTACTGAGTATATACCATGTTTAAAACTGTCAGGAATGGTGTAGACATTAGCATACTTAATCCTAGAAACAAACAAAAACTTTTGCAGATAAGAAAACCGAGATTCAGAGACTAAATAAAACTTGCCTGAGGTTGCAACAGCTAGTAAGGGGTTTGCATTCAAGTCTGACTTGCTTGAAAGCCCATATGCCATTGTATTTTTCCTCCACACACACCATTCTGAGCAAAAATACTATCTATCATCATCTAGCACTTCCTTATCACAGTGGTTGACCCATTTGTGTTCGTCCTAGATATCTGGCCATTGTCCACCCGCTGAGACCCCGGATGAAGTACCAAACAGCCACTGGCTTGATTGCCTTGGTGTGGGTGGTGTCCACCCTCATCGCCATCCCTTCAGCCTACTTCACAACTGAAACAGTCCTCATCATTGTCAAGAGCCAGGAGAAGATCTTCTGCGGCCAGATATGGCCAGTGGACCAGCAGCTCTACTACAAGTCCTACTTCCTCTTCATCTTCGGCATCGAGTTCGTGGGCCCTGTGGTCACCATGACCCTGTGCTACGCCAGGATCTCCCGGGAGCTCTGGTTCAAGGCGGTCCCCGGTTTCCAGACGGAGCAGATCCGGAAGCGGCTGCGCTGCCGCCGGAAGACGGTCCTGGTGCTCATGTGCGTCCTCACCGCCTACGTGCTGTGCTGGGCGCCCTTCTATGGCTTCACCATCGTGCGCGACTTCTTCCCCAGCGTGTTCGTGAAGGAGAAGCACTACCTGACGGCCTTCTACATCGTGGAGTGCATCGCCATGAGCAATAGCATGATCAACACCCTGTGCTTCGTGACCGTCAAGAACAACACCATCAAGTACTTCAAGAGGATCATGCTGCTCCACTGGAAGTCTTCTCACAATGGGAGTAAGTCCAGCGCGGACCTTGATCTCAAAACCACGGGAGTGCCTGCCACTGAAGAGGTGGACTGCATCAGACTAAAATAATCCTATGGACCTTTCGGAGTTTAAACACAGACGGAACCTTTGGGACAGAAATCAGTGTGTTTAGATAAATGTTATCACCCGGGAACTGTCGGTTTTCTGGAGAAGGCAGAGTAAATGGATAACTGTGTGAACGCTGTGAGCAAGGAGCTGAGATTTTCTAAAACTGGTGTGATTAGACACCGTCACCAGTGACTGACACTCTTTGAATTTCTAATTTGTGCAAAGAGTAAGCATTGGTGAACTATATATGTTGACAATATTTAAGTGTCAAAAAAAAAAATAGGGACTAAATCAAGAAAAATGTCGGAGTACAGACAGCCTGGAAAAACGAGATTCCAGAGGGGAACCCAAGTGGGTACCAGGACTGTTGCAAATGTGTTTGTAGGGTGAGGGTCCCTCTTGGCCATTTCAGCTGCTCATCAGACACTGATGTAGTCAATTTCTAAAATCGTTCTTAGGCTCGAGTTCACTCCTAACATTTGTGGGGTTGGAGGCAGGATGCAGAACTGGCTCTTGATTTTTTCTTCAACACTCCTCATCCCTGCTCTTGACTCTCACTGTGAAGAGCCTTACATGCATGCACATGGACACTCGAGTATGCATGGCCAAGTTTTGTCCAAACCCTCTTCTTCCACGTTGCACCATCCCCACTCCCCACTCAGGTAAGGCTCATCGTCTGGAGGAGGGACCTGGAGAAGACGCCACGTAGACCCTGGAATCCATTTGGATGGGAAATAAGGGGTTTGGGGCACCTGGAACAAATTAAGAGGGGAAAGCCTGGGCTCAGGATGGGTATGTCCCCTTGGCTCAGTGGTTTTCTCACCCCATGGGGAGGGGAGCAAGTAGAGGGCCTCTGAAACTATGGAGCGCAAGGAAGGGGCTCAGGTTCTCTGGGTCGAAGGGTGATATGTTTCCACCTCTCAGATATCCTGGCTTGGACCTATTAGACTTCTCCTTAAGTCCCTCTCCTCTGTCTCATGTTTCCAGCTTGTGAAGCATAGAATCTTTGAAAGTGGCTACAATACCTCATGGATGTGGCTATCAGCCATTTTTCCATTCCCACCAGCTTTCACCCTCATTGGTATGATTCGAGGTCAAGATGTCTTTGTCACTGGTGCCTGAATCCCATCATACTCATTATTCCTTTGGATTAAAACTTTTTTCTCCTTTAAAATGGAGGTACTTTTAGGAGGGATAACCCATCACATTTTCCCCCCTCAGTATGAATGAAGTCATGCCATCCAGTGGCAGGCGATGAAGATCAGTGGTAGAACCCTGGGCACCCAGGAAAGAAAAGGGCATACAAATGAGTGATGCGAGGCAACAGTGGATGACTCCATAGGCTTATAGAGAGCTTGTCACACTTTCTAATCACCTCTTTTGTTTGGTGTTTTGAATTTTGGAATTTGGAATTTTGGAACCAGAAGATCTGATTCAGCCTTCCAAGTTTTGTCACCTGTGTGACCCTAGGTAAAGCTTTTTGGAAGGGATGATAATACCTGCGGTGTCTACCAATGAGCTGGTTGTGACAAGCCAATGTGGAAAAACTCTTTCAACCACACAAGTAATCAAAAGAATGGACTAATAACTGTGTAGTGTGCCTGGACAAGGAAAAACTTACCTTGGCTTCTGTAATCTATAAACTTCACTATTTTCCCCTTTCATTATTGTTTATGTAAATTATTTCCTTATATCTCTTAGCAGTGCTACATGCATTATGTTCTTAAAAACAAGTTGGTACAAAAAAGTGGTGAAATTTGGTGGCAGACGTGTGAAAGGAAATGGTAGATCAGTCTTTAGTCAGAAGATGAGCTCAGAGCATCACAAAGCAAAGCATCTTTGTAATCATGGACGTATTGGCCATCTTCCTATGCTTGTTCCCACCCAGCATGAATCTGGGCAATGAGGTATTTGTTTCTCAATCTGTTTTTATTCTCAAGTGTGTGTACAGCTATAGAGTTGACTTGTCCTTTTCTTAAATAATTCTAGAGCAGCACCTTTATAATGCTATTTAAGTGACACCTCTGTGGCGTTTCCCCTTCCAAATATAGTTAAGTATTTTGAGCAGCAAAGTTTATTTTTTTAAAGTTATCTTATTACCCTGGAAGATACATTTCAAAAACCTATTTTTTTCCTATTTATTATTCAGTACATTTACCCTACAGTTTAATCAGAATACTCTCAAAGAATAAAAACTAATTAAAATGCTAGCCTAAATCCAACATGCCTTGAAAGGCAATTCTTACTTTTAATAAAATCATATATTGCATTGTAAAACAAGGAAAGTTAGTTTTTAGACTAAAAAATAATAAAATGATATAATTTATTGCCACTGTGTTCACCTTTTTCATTAGGAATGCTAAACAACAATTGGCTGTATTAAATAGGAGCTTTTTATATGTGACAACCAAACCTGTTTTTGCTTTTTGGCCTAAAGTGTATCAATTTTCACTCTTTTATCTGTGATATGCCTAGATATTATATCTGCTTGTGATTTTATAGTGCATGAAATTGTGTTGATGTCAAGTGAAAAAAAATCTACATATATAATCATTCACTATAATGTTTTTGTAATTTCCACCCCCCATTCTTTTCCTAGTTATAGTGTGATGGTTCTTTGGGTAAACACTGAATAAATGCTATTCTATGATCATACACATTGTGAGAACAGTGCTAACTCATGCTCATATTGCCTATGAACTTCTCCTCTCCATCCTAAAGAGGTTTAACTTATTTATATCTTCTTCCTATAAGTCTGCTCTGGTAAAATCATTAATACTTTTTAACATCTAAGTGCCAAGACTGGAAATCTGAAGACCTGTTTACATCTGTTACATAAGCTAAGGCTGAACCTTTGAACAGGCTTAATATCTGCACATGCAAAGTGAACCAAGAGATGACCTATGATACCACACTTTGGTCAAGTTAGTGGCTGATTCATTGAACTGAGTAGCCTGGCCAGTAGATGGCTTCTCCAAAGACTGGTGGTAAGCCCAACAAGGCGATGCTTGTGCTCACATGTTCCTTTTCTGTTCTCTACATATTTGTTTCAATATGCAGAGAGATATCCACCTTGTCATATACAGACAGATAAGATGTGATTTTGGAAAATCAAATCACTTTCTTAACTAAAGTAAAAGAAAGGCAGATTTACAACAAAGCTTTTAGAAATTTTGCTTAGTGAGTATACATTTAAAAAATAAGTTCTTAAATCAAAGACACCAAAGCGTGGCAATAAGGCAGTCACTACAGCAAGCCCTCGAGCGTGAAACGAGTTCCATGTTCACGGTGGAAAAGAATGCTAAAGAATTTGTGAGAAGTCCAGAAAATTATAAATATGAGTCCTGTTCCCTGAAAAATATGATAAATTTTGGAATGAATCCATAAAGAATGATCCAATTCTCCTTCCTAGAGTGTGAGAATATTAAATTCAAGTTATATATTTTATGATAGATGAAACTGAAGCCCAGAATGGGGGAGAGATGTTCCGAGTCACACAACTGGTCACTGTGAGAGCCAGGGTTAGATCCCAAGGCTCCCAGTGCTCAGTGTAGGGTTTCCTATCATGGTGTTCCTGGGAGCAGGGAGCATCAATCTTGGAAAGGGAAGGGTCCTTTCCAAGAATCCTTGAGATGACTATTCAACTGCAGTCTGGTCTTCTCTGGAGACCCTTAAGAACTTTAGCAGGAACATTCCTCATCCCTTTGCAAGCCAAGTTTAGCTCATCTTACCCTTGGGAACTCACAGCTCAGACATGAAGACTAGGAGGTTTTAAAGGAAGAACTGATAAAAAAAATGTTTACCACTGCTCTTTCTTTACTTTGCCTAGTTGGGGGTCTTTAGGACTGTAAAAGGAGAGATATCATGCCCCTGCTCATGAGAACAGCTGCCTTTCCCTGTGAAAGCAGAAAAGAAAGATACAGAAGCCATGTTGGCTGAATGTCCAGAATGGATAGCAGGCCTATGTGGTCAAAGTTCAGTGGCATCAGAAGGCCACCTATTGCTGCTGCCAGTAAAGACAAGAAAGGTTGAGAAGGCTTTTTGGATGAGGTGGGACTTAAATTGGACAAGTGGGAGGTAGAAAAGCAAGAGAGCAAGCACTCAATATGGGAAGAGAAACATTACTTTTATCTGCTCCTGGACACTGAGATTGATTTTTTTCCTGGGAGAAAAAAACCTTCTTACACAATGAAGAGATTATCATCCCTGAAAGAGGTAACCAAGAAACTGAAAAACACACAGAGACATAAGTAATGTTAGAGCCTTAATCTGAGAGTGAGTTTAGATAGGAGGAGGGGCAGGAAAGGAGATACAGAAATTAGCCTTAGGAAGCTGGTCTGTATGATGGGTTGAAGGAAGCATCTCGTAAGTAGGAAAAAAATAAGAGAAAGGATGAAGAGGAGGAAGTTGCTGAAAATGAATATGGCTGACTTCAATACTAACAATGAGAGACATCTACCATGTGTCAGGGGCTAAGACAAGCACGATATAGGATTTGTCCTACTCAGATCTCACGACAACCCTCCAGAACCAGAGCAAGTGTCATTCTTCTTTTACAGATGAGGAAATCAAGTCTCAGCTTGGAGAGGTTGCTCAAGGTCACACAGGAATGAATGGTGTGCTGAGATTTGAACCCAAGCAGTTGTATTGCTTTTGGTCATACTGTGTTGCAGCCTTTAAATGACTTTCCTAGGCCTTGTGTTTTCTGGTAAACCAAATAAATGCCTCTCTCCTTAGGTCCAATCATTATATGATAAATCATCTCTCCTAAATTAACTAGATTTTTCTCAAAAACTAAGAATAGCACAACTTCCACTTTTATTTTCCCTTCTATGAGAAATATTACTCATCCTGCCCAGTTGTGTAAAGGGAGATTAACACTGCTGATCGCTTTTTCCTCCAAAGAATTTCTCTGAGCCATTGGTCAAGAATCACTTTCCTGGAGAACTTAGCTCAGTTGGAACTGAGAATGATCCTCCCTTGGTGTGGTTACTGGAAGCATTTTATTCAAGCAGATAACAAGCAGAGGCAGTGCCTGCTTGTTTACGTACTTAGCTAATAGAAGTGCTGGACTGTTCCCCTTCCGTGCGGGAGGCTTTGCCAGAAGGAAGATACCACTGACACTCAGAGAAATAATGCCAGAGCACAGACTGCAGCCCAGATATTATGTTTGTAGCCACCTTCCCGGCAATATGGGCATTAGAAACATGAGACCAATTTCCTTTGAACAAACTTTTAAGTTATTATCTAGCAGATTGAAAATCCAGGAATTCTATAAAAACAATCATTGTAGCTAGTATAATTGTTTTTACCATTTAGCATCATTTATTTAACAAATATCTATTTAATGCTTGCTCTGTACTAGTACCATGTAGGTGTTGGGGATTCAGCAATGAACAAGACAAAGTTCTGGCATTTGTGGAGTTTCTAGTCTAAATCAACCAATCAAACAAACATGAGCACATGCATAAATATATCAGATAATTTCTGATACTGATAAGTGTTATGAAAAAAAAAATAAGCAAGGTAAAAGGCCACCAAGTGACAATTCATAGAATAAAGCAGAAAGAAAATGTGGTTTAGGTTAGGAGATCAGAGACCACTCAGCGTCTTGGAAGCTAGAAATGAAGAAGCCAGCTCTGCAGAGATCCAGGAGAAGAGCTTTACAAGCAGAGGAACCAACAAGCGCAAAGTCCCTGAGGTAGAAGCAAGCTTGGTAAGATGAGGAATAGCAAGTGTGGCTGGAATGAGTAAGGAGGAAATGGCCAGGGTTGACACTGGTGAGGAGGCCACACTACATTATGCAGAACCTCACAGGCTATGGTAAAGTGTGTAAAATTCTAAATGTGAGAGGAGTTTGCTGGAGAATTTTAAGAAAGGAATTAAAGTGGCTCTAAATTAGGGTTTAAAATTAAGCACTCTGTTTATTGCACTAAAAGTAGTCTGGGGAGTAGGGGGTGGGTGGGTCAAGTTTAGAAGCTGGGATACCAGCTACAAAGCTATGACTTGCTCTCTTTCTAGAAGACTTTTGTTCTGCTTTGATTTTTACTTTTGTTTCCATATTTTTAATTGCTAAGAAGCCTCTTTGATTCTCTTAATTTTCCATTTTTATAGACTTCTTGTTACTTAGATGAAATTTCTCTTATTTCAGAGGATATTACTGTTACTTTTTGAAGTTCTACTTTCTCTGAATTGTCTCTGTTACTAACAAAAGTACTTTATTTAATTTATTTGTTATTACTTTTTTGGTGTAGTGGCTAACAGTGTAGATTCTAGCCAGACTGCCTGGTTCAAATAATAGCTTCCCCAATGTACAGCACAGTGACTGTAGTTAGCATGGGTATCTGAAAGTTGCTAAGATAGTAGATCTTAGAACTCCACATCATAAGAAAAAAAAAATATGTGACTACATATGGAGACGGATGTTAAATAGACTTATTGTGGAGATCATTTCATAATATATACAAATATCGAATCATTATATTGTATACCTGAAACTAATATAATGTTATATGCCAATTATACTTCAATTTTAAAAAATTTAAGACCAAAAAAAGGCAAAAAATCTAGCTTCTCTACTTACTAGGGATCTAGAGGTGAACAATTGGACAAAGCTTCTACTTCATGGAGCTTATAGTCTGGAAGGACTTTGGATTTTATCTTAAGTTGTGAGAAGCCATTGGGGAGTTTTGAGCAATGGAGTAACCAACATTAATTGTCTTTTATAATGATCACTCTCACTGCTGTATATAGAATAGACTGTAATACACAGAGATGGAAGCAAGGGGACTAGTTAAGAAAAAATAGTCCAGATGAGATATAAATATGCCAAAGGCATGAATAGTATGATTGAGATGGGGAGAAATGAATGGATTCTATTATAATTTGAATAAAAAGCTGACAGGACTTTATCAATATTTGGTGTTGTATAAGAGGAAATAGAAGTCAAGGATGCTTCTAGAGTTTTTTTTCTGAAAAACTAAACAAATGATGACATTTCATGTGATAGAATCACTGGGGCTGATCAGGTTTAGGGAGAGTGGTAAATCAAATATTTGGAATTATTAAGTTTATGTGTTAAGTTAGAATGAAGAAATTCAGAAGCTAAGTATAGAAGGAGGTCCAGTGATTAGGTTCTGAAGCAATCTAGCAAAGAGAGGCTGAGTGGAAGAATAAGATGCACTAAATATTCTGATAGGAAGGAAGTAAATTAAGAAGTCATCTGGTGTGCTCTCGTGCTCCAGGTTGTTCAGTTACTTTGGAAGCTGTACATATTCATTTGTAAATTTATTTATTCAAATATTTATTTAGAGAGATAAGTTCTCACCCCACATAGAACTTAAGTTCTTAGGCAGAAGGCAGTCAATAACCTAGCAAATCAAAATTAAGATAACCAGAAATTAATAACCTGGGAAACAATAATAAAAGTATAGATGATCAATAAAACCAATTGTCTCTAAAAAGAGTAGTAAAAGAGACAAATCTGGGGCAAAATTGATAAAGAAAACAAGAAGAGAAGGCAGAAATAAATATTAAGGAAATAGGATATCACTGCAAATAGAGTAGATATTTTTAAAATCATAAGAGATTATTATAAACAACTTTAATGCAGTATATTTACAAAAAACTTAAAAGCCCACCAATTGCAAAATACACATTTATGAAATTCACAAAGATAGACTAGATGGTTGCCCATAAGACAAGTCTCAATACATTTCAAAGTATTGATGTTATACAGATTATGTTCTCTGAAAGTGTTATTAAATTATAAATTAATATCGATAAAGCAGTTAAAAAATTTCCCCAAACTTGGGAATTATGCAGCACATTTCTAAATGACCCAACAATTCAAAGAATAAGCCACAAAAGAAATTCAAAACTATTCGAACTGGATAATAATGAAACATAGCATGTCATTTGTGGGATGCAGTTAAAGCAGTTCTTAGGGAAAAATTAATACCTTTAAATGCTTATATTTAAAAATAAATGGTTTACGATTAATGGTCTATGCTTTCATATAAGGACATTAAAAATAAAAGAGTAAATCAAATCCAAAAGAGCAGAAGAAAGGAAACAATAAATATAAAAACAGGAATTGTAAAATAGAAAACAGACAAAAAATTGAGAAAAGTGGACAAGTTAAAATTTTCTTTTGAAAACATTAATAAAATTGATATAACTCTGCAAGACTAAGTAAGGAAAAAAAGAGGAAGAACACAAATTACCAATATAAAAACTGAAGTGGGGACATTAGTAAATATTCTAAATCTATTAAAAGATAAGAATGATAATAAAAAATTTTATGGTAGTAAAGTTTGAAATTCAAATAAAGGGGACAAATATCTAGAAAGACAACTTAGCAAAGCTGACACAAAAGAAGTGGAAAATGTTAATAACTTTCTATCTATTTAAAAAATTGAATTTATAATCAAAATTCCCATTTCCTTCCTCACAAACACCTCCACCACCACCACCACCACCATAAACCATCACCACCGTCACCACCACTAACAGCAGCAACAACAACAGAAGCAAAACCTATGGGCCTAGAGGGATGCAGTGGTAAATTTTCTCAGACATAAGGTAGAAATAGTACCAATCTTACACAAATACAGAAAACAGAGGAGAAAACATGTCCTAAATAGTTTTATAAGGCTGTCAAAACATTAAACCAAAACTTGACAAAGATATTACAATAAAATAATTATCCCCATTAACTTCCCCATTAATCTAGATTAAAAATTCTATAACAAGATATAAGAAAATTGACTATAAGAAATTCAATTTATACATATAAATAAATATATATAATACATCATGACAATGAAGTTTATCCCAAGAATGCAAAGTTGACAAAACACTTGAAAAATCAACCAGTGTAATTAATTCACCACATTAACAAAACAAATAATAAAAATCATATAATCATCTAAATAGAAGCAGGTGAAACTTTTAACAAAATTCAACATCAACAGTTGATAAAAATTTAGCAAACTCATAATAGAAAGGAACATCTGCAACTTGACAAAGGATATTTATGAAAAACATACAGCTAAATTATACTTAATGATAAAATATTACGTGTTTTTCTCTTAAAATTTGGATCATGACACAGCTGTCTACTCTTATACTTCTATTCAACATTGTGCTGGAAGTCTTGTTAATTTAATAATGTAGGAGAAATTTTAAGAAGTGGCATAAAAAATGGTAAAGAAATAAACTGTCATTTTTTTTTGTGATGACATGATATTATTTCTAGAAAACCCCAAGTAATCTACAATCTATAAAAACTAATAAGTCAATTTAGCAAGGTTGCAAAGATATCAGTTGATATATAAAAATCAATTACATTTCTAAATAACAGCAACAAGCAACAGAAAAATAAAATTTAAAAACAATACTATTTACAATAGCCTTGAAACCTAACAAATACCCAAGGAGGAAAGAGGTGAAAGAGCTTTATACCTGAAACTACAAAACTCTGTTGAAGAAATTAAAAACCATCCAATCATCCTTCCAATGTTCATGGTTTGGGAGACTCAGTTTTGTTATGATATATATTCTTCCTAAATTTTTCTATAGATTCAATGAAATCTCAGTTAAAATCCCAATAGACTATTTTCTGTGAAAATCGACAGGCTGATTCCAAGATTTGTATGAAATACAAAAGATCTAGAAATCTTAAAAAAGAAAAAAGTTGGAGGACATGTACTACTTGATTTTAAAACTTGCTGTAAAGCTATAGTAATCACGATGGTGTGGTTTGGCATAAGAATAGACAAACTAGTCAAGGGAACAGAAGAGTAAGTATAGAAACAAACTCACGCATAATATGGTCAATTGATTTTTGACAGAGACACCTAGACAGTTCCATATTGAAAAGGATTTTTTTTTTTCCAGTAAATGGTGTTAAAACAACTCAATACTTGAGTGGTAAAAAAATGCACCCCAACTCTTATCTTTCTATATATTTCCAAATTAATTTCAGATGAATAAAGGACTTAAAAATATAATCAAGAACCATAGGGCTTCTAAAAGAAAATGTAGATGAATATCTTCAAAATCTTGGGCCAGAGACTGATTTATTAGGACATGAAAAGTATTAACATAAAACAAAAATTGGATAAATTGAATTTATCAAAATAAAACATGTCTGCACATTTGAAGGCACCATTAAGGAAACAAATAGGCAAGTCGCACACTGGGAGAAATTACTTGCAATCCATGGATCTGACAAAGACTTAAATACAAAATGTATTAAAAATCCTCTTAAAAATTAACAATAAAATGACAAACAACTCAACAAAAAATGCCAAAAGACTTGAAGAGATACAAAAGAAAATATATATATGGTTAGTAAGCACATGAAGTTTCTCAACATCATTAGAATGAGGGAAATACAAAATAAAACCATGAGATGTCAATTTCCACTAGCTGGAATGTCTAAAATAAAAACATATATATTAGCAATTCTGTATATTAGCAAGAATGTAGAGAGACTGCAACTCTCATACATTGTTAGTGGGAGTGCAAAACGATACAAATCCTCTTGTAAGATTCTGACTTCTGTGGTCCTTCTCTATAGTTTCTCATAGAAATGATCTCCCTAAATATATCAAATGTCCCATTCTGGGCCACCAAGCATGTATAGGTACACAGCTGTGCATGGGTGCCCTGCCATACACTGCCCCACCATACACACAGGAAAGAATGTCTTAGTAACTGTATATTTGCTAGAAAAATGTGAAATTTTCATTAAAACATAACCAAATTTTTGGCAGCACTTTAAAGTAAAGCTATGAATGATTGCATTGTTTTTCACCATTTACTCTATTTTCTCTCTTTTCAAACTAGATTGTAATTTACTTCTGAATCTCCAAAACCTAGTATAGTACCTGGACTATAATGAGGCATAGTAATTATGGGCTTGGTCACCTTTATGTAGAACCCAGATAAATATCAGGAAATAAACTGGTTGGAAAATGTCACCTGTTCATATTATTTATTTATTCAAACACATTTATTGAGCTCTTATTTTCTGCTTATTAATTTAATAAAGCCTTGGACTGTTGGAAGAAATACCATATATTACTGATCTCTTAGCCACAGAGCACGGCAGAAATCAGTAATTAGAAGAAATGTGTTTTTTTGTGAAATTTTATACTCAAATCAACATTGCAACTGTAGCTGAAATTGGTATCACATTGTAAATAAGGTAATTTTTGTATAAAATGTAAATCTAGTATGAAAATTAAGTGCTTATCAATAATACTTCTAGAAAGCCATTTTCATACAAGAGGCCATTTGTTTGCATTCTGGGTTGACCTCACTACTGAGTTCAAAGCTTGAGAATTTTAACTTATGAAAATTTCTTTATTCCATGTGACTTGTATTACTTCGAGTTTCAGAATGGGAAGGGCCTTTAGAGATCGCCTGGTCCAATCCCCTCATTTTTCAACCGAGGAGACATTGCAGGGAGGTTAACCATTTAGGCAAATGTCACACAGCTAGTTGAGACTTGCGACAGAAATCAGTCTTGTAACTCTTGGTTCATTGTTCTTTCCTCCACTGCAAGCATATAAAATGAGAAATTCTGGAAACAGCTTATTTTGGGGGCCTGGAGGACAGAGTGTCAGTTTTGGGGAAAGTAGATTAATTACAGAACTCTCCGAAAGCCCTGTTCCTCAGAAGCCAAACTATGCGTCTTCTTTTCTCCTGCCACTAATTGCAGTCTCTAGTGCAGATTTTGGTCAGGCAGGTGGGAACAGGAGCCGGACATTAAGGGGTCTAGAGAGCGGTCCCTAACATTTTTGGCACCAGGGATCGGTTCTTCTATGAGAATCTAATGCCCGATGAGGTGGAGCAGAGGCAGTGATGCTAGCGCTGGGGAGCGGCTGCAAATATAGATGAAGCTTCTCTCGCTGGCTTGCCACTCACCTCCTGCTGCGTGGCCTTGTCTGTGGCCCAGGGGTTGGGGACCCCTGGTCTAGAGAGAATGAAGTTTAGCAACTCATTTCACAGAAGAAGAATTGAAATTAGAGAGGTTAAGCCACTTACTTCATCCTCCTCTTGGTGAGAGCTTAGTCCTGTAGAAGCTGATTTTGAACATTGCATTTAGTCCTGATGTCTGGGCTATGGGCTTTATTGTCATGAGGCTCTCATTTTATTGATTGATAAAGCAGAAAAACAGAGAAGTGGTGTGCTATGATGAGAAAAATTCTGGCAGGAAATGAGATGGCCATTACCACCTGTGGCTCTCCTGTTTCTCTCGGCAAGACAAGGCTCCTTTTGAAATCTTACATTGCCTCCCACTGAGTCATTCAACGGAGCTTTTTAAAAATTGTATTCATTTGCATTAACTCTTATAATGAAGAAGTGTATTCCCAACTGGACTGGAACAAAGCCTGTGGTTACTTTGTGCCTTCCATGCTGTGTTTATTCCCTAGTGGCCTGAACCCATTTTCAGTATTGAGAGTCAGAGCAGGAGCAGAAGAAGGAGGTGACTGGCAGGAGCTGGTCATGGATTAAATGAAAAAACATAATATGTGCCTGACAAACAGTCCATATTCAATGTTTGTTAGCACCTAGTATCATTACGATATTATTATGAAGCACAATACAGCATGTCTTTTGACCCAAAGGTGTCATAAGGCCTTATAACTATTAACCAAATTAACAAATTAATGTTTTACTTTGTACTTTTGTTTTAAAATCTAATATTGCATGCTAATTCCAAATAGATATGTAACCACTGGAGAAGCATTAAGGAATAAAAGCTGCCTGGAATTGACATTAGTGCATATAAAATGAAAAGGAGCTTTGAACGTGCATTCCCAACACATGGCCATTACAAGTCTAAGGTCAGTAAGACATGCTTCTCACCCCTTATACGAAGACAATTAGGTGTCTGCAGAGGCCCATGTTGTTCCCAATGCACCTGGCCCAGGCTCTGCTGTATAGGAAAAGGTTTGGTCATTGCACTGAGGCTCCCAGGGGTAGAGCATGTGGGGAGAGAAGCCAGTTCTACAAACATCCTTGGGTTTGAGGAAGGCCTCTGATGCTCAGCTGAGGACAAAGATTTCCAGCAAGTGTGCCGCTGAGGGGATGTCTCTTCACACTGAGTCCTCAGTGAGGCTTTATCAGCTGGAATAAATGAAAGAGCCTAAGTCCCTGACAATAGCCAGGACAGAAGGGTCTCACCCTTAATTCTCACAGGCACCTAGCCTGGAAAATTCTTGTTCAGGTGTGGATGATACTTCTGGACAGTGGCATAAATATGCGACTGACATTTGAGGAGCAAAGAGCAAATGACAGAGGAGGCCAGATCTTTCCAAGGTCATTGGTATGGATGACTCGGGCTACTCAAGGTCCTTGGGATCTGTTGCTCAGTGAGTTCATGTTAGTCCTCACAGTTCCAAAGATTCTCATGCTCCAGGTTAAAGCTTCATCACTGTGGCCCCTTTGGGCAGAAAGGGCTGCTTGAATAGCTCTAGTGAAGAGAGGCTAGCCTCAGAAAATCCCATTCTAAGCTTCTGGGTTTTTAAAATATTTATTTTATTTTATTTTTTTCGATAAATCCCCTTACCCAGATATGAAAGTAGTGGAGGGGTATTTCTTTGCTATCGAAAAAAGAAAAACACCTTGATCTTTTCCAAGAGATCCTGTTTTCCGTGTATAATATAGATGAAATCAAATAATGCATAAGCACTCATAACCTCCCCCCATCTACCCACCTCTTGAACAGTCATTTCTATTATGAGAGTCTAGCTTATTTGAAAACAGGAGAAGTGTTAGCTAGAGAATTTATACTGGAAATAAAGAAAATAAGACAATAACTCTAAGAATGAGTTGGAGTGCTAGAAAAGTTCAGTAGGGCAGATTTTGGAGAGTTTTAAGTTGGCAATTGAGGATAGGAGAGAAAAACTTCCCCATGGAACAACTTCCATCTACATTAAAGATACTGAGAATAGAAGAGCTGAAGAGAGAGGATGCCTAAGACATTTGACTGTGGCTTAAGAAGGTGGTCCCTCAAGAACTGGAATAACATTTAAATTACTTTGAATAATTTTTGATGAGTAGGTAATTATCTGACTGCTTTTCTTAGAATTGGGAAGCATTGCTTTAAGTTTGGGCAATGGGATAGGGACGATTGTATTCACGTTCTTCAAAAAAGGAAAAACAAAGTGAATCTATCTTTGCACCAAATGCAGAAACCCTGCCTTAAGAAACAAGAAGCACTTTGTCCAATCAATGATCAGAAGTGTGCTAACTGCACCTCATCCTCCCAAAGCCTCTCTTCTTTGGGAGCTGGGCAAGTTGCCTACTTTAGTTGCTCTCACCGCTGTAGCAACACTGTGCTTAACCGCTGCTGACAACACTTTGCAGAGTGTGTAGGGGTGCGGTCCTCTGCCAGGAACCAACTCCATGCCATTGCCATTCTTGCCCCTCCTCACCTATCCTTTCTCCTGGTGGTGCTCCAAAGGTGGCAAGAACTATAATTTTCATTCGACCCTAACTACCATAGCTGGTTGTCTTCCGGCGGCCTTCCAAACTACTGTCAGAACCATCTTATATGGAGGCACAAGGAGAAATCCCATTCTTTATAATCCCAAGTATCTTCCAAGGAAGGTTGTTCCTGATGAATGGAAGGCCCTAAGTTTTGCTGATCACCTTGATAGGTTTCTATATGCAAGTTTCCAAGCAGAATCTATTAGAGCAAAGAAATGCTCTGCATAATAGGAAAGGAAGAATTTGAGGTTCACAGGGTGTATACGGAGAAAAGAAGGAAAGAGGGAGAATGGAGCATGTGAGATGGTGGAGGGAAGTGTGCCGTCCATTGTAACTCCAAATCCTTAGCAAATTCTACTAAACTCAAAAATTGGCATTGACTTCTGAATCCAAGTCGATGCATGACAGAGACAGTACACGTGGACTCAAGATCCATTGGCAGAGAGTGCCAACAGAATAAATAACTCGGGAATTCACAAAAATCATAAAGAAGGCTGTGGATTTGGGGGTTTTGAATCAAGTTTGCCTAGATCTCTTGGAGAGGTGATATTGGATTTTCATTGAAAAGAAGCTTTTCAGTATACAGTTGGAGATACAGTTTTTAAATGAAGTATTCCTGACAGACAATTTACCGGCATAAATGCACATTAAGGTATAAAGACCTGATGTCTGATTGAAAGGACTTATTCGAAGTTCATTTAGGAGAGTAATAGGAATCTGAAGTAGAAGAGTGAAAGAAAAGAGATACTAGTAGAGAAAGCGGGGTAGAGAGGAGGGTGTATATGTGCCTGGGGTAATGAAAATTTGCAACATAGATGGGAGGAGGGGGTACACATCGGATTAGTAACAAGAATGTATTAGTTTGTTTGTATTGCTGTATAAATTGTGAATTTAATGAAAAAAAATTTAAAAGTTTCCAAATTCTGTTTCTAAATCTCACATAAGATAATTAATATACATTCTTCTACATTTTCTTTTTAATGATCTAAAAAAAAAAAAATCAGGTGTGGAAACTTGAGATTTTGTGATCTATTACAGTTTACATTCTGATGATAGTACTCCATGTATGTGTCTTTATTCTTCATTTTTAACATTATACACATAAAAACGAACACGTTTTTGTTATAAAAATGTTTTTATGGTTTCTTTAGTTTCACTAAATCACTTCCAAGAAATGATTTCTTGGTTAGAGTATTCGACATATTCTGTTTCTGACATTGGACACATATGTTTCTTTACTATCTCTCCACTCCCTAGGATAAAAACCTATAAATGTCAATTAGTAGGATTAACATGAGACGATTCCAATTGCATTATGAAAATTTGAAGCTGCTTTGCATTTTTCTAAATTCCTTTGGGGAAAAACACCTTCGTTAACAAAAAACATATTTTCAATATGGAAATTGAAACTGGAGGCACAGCCTACTCCAAGAGTTCATATATATCTGGTTAACTTGAGGACAGATCTGACAGATGGCTACTTGCCTTTGGAGCTAAGGAGTCTTCTGATTAGTGCTATGTCCGTGTGTCAGATACCAGCTGCATATACTGCTTAGGTTCAGAAATAAGTGGGTATTTCTTGTGAATTGGTGGGGTGGTCTGAAAGAATTCTGCTATGGAAGGTTGTATCCTGAGAGAGGAAAGAACCAAGCATAAAGATGTACTTCCCAGAGGGGTAAGAGATTTGGAGGACATAATTGTGATTACTTAAATCAGCCCAGATGTACACCGTGGTCTAGGGGAAAAAAAATATTGAAGGAAAAACTGGAAATTCTGTAATACATCAGACTCAAGCAATCCTGCTTTGGGATCTCTCATACAGCCCAGAACACAAAAGGGAGGGAACCATTCTCTTTCATTCTCCTTTAGGACATTGCACAGCTCTGATGCCCTGCAACTCACAGTTTGTAGCAGGATAGCTCAGGGAAGAGCAATGATGGTCATCTCTGGCAAAGCTGCCTTGGAGCAGAGGCAGGATCTGCTTGGTGTAGTAATGGTGGCCACAAGTCAGGAAACTGCTGTGACCAGTGGAGATTTCAAGAGAGACCATGGTGCAGAGACGATTGTATATGCCTGTTGAACCATGCAGATATCATGGGAGTGAGAGCTCCCTACATACACGGTCCATGGGGACTACCAGAAATACTTGGACTGGAGTAGTTTTGTGGGCAACTGATCGTCCAGGGACTTTGAAAATACCATTCTCTTTGCCAGGAACATTCTCTCAGTCACAACTGCTTCTTTGCTAGAATCATCTTCCACATAAGTATTAGCGATTCCAGAAAACATTATCTGACCATTTTATGTCAGGTAGTTTCACTCCCACCCTCACCAACATCCTTTCATATCACCCTGTTGGAACCTCCCCACATAGTTTATAGGTGCCATGATAGCGGAAGTTTACCAATATATATGTAGCATCTAGTACAGTTCCCGGAAACTAGCAGGTGTTCAATGAAGACCTCACAGCATTCATGCCTGTTGTTTCCTGCTCTGAAGGGCTCTTCTCCCATCTTCACAAGTCTTGCTCCTTCATCTCAGTCCCTGGGCTCTGCTCACCAGTTACCTCCTCAGAGAGGGCTTCCCGACCCTAACCCTTTTCCTTGCCTCCAGGTTCCATCCCTGCGCTGTAAAATATACAAAGGAAATGGTCCAGAATATCAGTCTCGCAATTCTTCCAGTGTATTTTCACTTTAATTCAGCAGCTTCGTGTGAGCTTTGCATTTATCTTTTTAGCTGTTGGGAACAAAAGATAAAGTGAATGGAAGAATAAACATTCAAATGTGTAAATCAAGAGCATTCTTGGTGGCTGCTTTAAGGTGCGTATCAATCTTTTTCTTGGAGAGTCACAAATGATTTGCAAAGTGTTGACAACATTATAAATGAGAGTCTCCCAGTTCTGGTGCAGGTTGGTTTTCCCATGTCTTCTTAAGGGTTTTGTAATGTCAGTGAATTCCCTCTGAAGCTGGTGAGCAGCCACCCAATGACCCAATGACAGAAGGATCATACCCTTGTATAAACTATATTATATCTGTAATTAAAAAAATTTTTTAAAGACAGGTTTCTGTAAAACCCAGAGAGCTTTACGTGTATTTATCACAGGACTCCTACCATTTACAGAACTCAGAGCATTTCAGTGTATTGCTATTGGTATTTTTCAAAAGGCCACTCACAGGAAATTAAATTTGAGCGCTTGTGTGTTGTGTTATTAATTGAGTTCTTATAGGTATTTTGAGTTAATACTTGCCAAAACTGAAACATTATTTTCAGTAATAATTGGGGAGTATATCTTAAAGGTGCTAATCTATTTTTTTAATTTCCTGATTTAAAAATTATAGAAATATGTGTAAATATATGTAAAACGTGTCTCATATATATAAATCAATTATAACAAAACATTGTAATAAATCAGCATGCATTTGTGGTTGTGAAATTTGGTTGTAAAACATATTAACATGCTTTGTAAAGAATAAAGGTTATAGGAAGGCATATTGCGTGTGCATAATATTTCCCTAGATAGAACAAACTATGTAAGTGTTTTGTTCTCTTGTCTTGTGTATACTTTTACTGACCCATGGTTATTTGGGCAAAGTTTGACCTATTTCTCTTGGTAAGAAATAACCAAGATCACACATTTGTAAGGTGTCTGGCTGAAGTCATGGATACAGCCTAGAAACTTGACACCATTTTTCTCTGTGCAGCTCTGACAGGGATAAATAGAATTTGAATGTAACTCATGCTTAGGTCAATAAGAAGTGATCTCTTAGTCACTGAGCTGACACATCAAGACCTCTTCTCTTGCCAGGGATAGGTTTGATGTATAGACCTCGGGACTGTGAGCTCAGTAGGCCATGTGTGCCATTCAGCACTGTGCCCCTTCTTCCCCGCCATCATGCACAATGAATGTCAGTGAGCAGGTTGGGAGGGATGACCCTTCTGTCATTGGGTGACTGCTCACCAGCTTCAGATGGAATTCACCGACATTACAAAATCCTTAAGGAGGAGACATGAGAAAACCTAAGACAAGGAAGCAGCAAGGCTTCGGAAACTTGGACAGAGAGCTGAATTTTTAGTATTGATTCCTCAGAATCTTTTAGGAGGATAGGAACTGTGAAGGAAGGATAATGGAATTAGTGTTTAGACTGAGGAAGCAAGGCTATAGGTGCCATTTAAATAACCAAGCATATCGGGTTGAGTTAATGATTTAGCCATACACCACACCACACCACAAACTCACACACACACACACACTCACTCACACACACACATATAAACACACACACACACACAGCTTGCAAAATCTAGATGCTACTAAGCCTGTAGCATCTGGAATATTCATTAAACATAAAACAACTTTTAGGACTTGTGGTTCCTAACCAGGAGGTGCAGCAGAATCACCTGGGATTCTTTTTCAGAATAAACATGCATGGGCCCCATCTCAGGCTTCCTTCTTTGTTAGGCGGGCTAGAGAATCTGCATTATGGTTTGGACTCACCATTAGGAAGACTCTTCTCCCATTTTTATATTTGGCGCACTAGGTTCCTTGAAAAGTTTTTCCCAGTTGATGTGAACCTAACTTCCTTATCAACTCACATTGGGCAGGAAGATGGCCCTCTTCGCCTACAAAGCACAGGATCTGGTAGTAAGGGGACAAATTGTTTTCTGAAAGGCCAGCAGAGGGAGCTGAGAAACAACAGTTTTCCTCTTGCCAAATATCCCATGGCTGCAGATGTAGAAAAAGTCAACTTTTCTCCACTATGTTATAATTTAGAACAGATTTAACCAAGATCCTAATATCTCAGAATTTGGCAAGTGAGTGTGCTTGATAATTCAGTCCCACTTTGCCTCCCTGAGCCAGACATGTGGTCCTTGTTCCTGAGCGATAAGAGGACAAATTGAACACACACCAGCCAACATGGCCGTCTGTGCTGCTTTATGAGCCTTTCTGAGGTAGAGCCAAAGAGAGCAGAATCAAATGGAGTTTGGATTACAAGACAAAACGGCCAATACATTTCTCTTCAGATTTTTTTCCTAATAAGTGAAGGAATAATTTTCCTAAGGTAATAGCGTTATTATTATTATTTTTTGATAGTTGCCTTATTGAAAAGTCTGATGACAAGCCCTTCCATTTGATCCGTAAAGGAAACAGCTAATTACTCAGGACATACAGCGTGAGGCTGGTTTATACTAGTTCTGAAAATGGGTCAAATAGGTCATTTATAAGTGAAAAGGAGAATCAGACACAGAAAGGGAGGAAAAATAAAAGTTCAGCCTAGACTTGCAATTGTGAAGAGAGATAGAAATGCTTAAAAAAAAAAAGGATATGAACTTAAATTATGAAAGAAATGTGTTGATAAATAGAATCCATTAAATTCCTGAGTTAATGGAGTAATAACATTAATTTTGTACTAATGGCAGAACTTCAGATTACTCCTTCTGTATTAGTGGGGAAAGATAACCAGAACCAAATGGAATGTAAGTATTATTTGAATCAGAGTCCCCATTCTTCAGCTGGTGTATGAAATGATGTGAATCAGACTAAAAATAGCAATAAGGCTATTATTTATTTATTTACTTATTTATTTACTGAAAGAGGATCCTGCACTTGGTTAGACTTGGCTTTTCTGGTTTCTGCATAGATGAATGCCAGCCTAAGATCTCTCAAGGTGTTCCATCTGGTCGGATATGCTCGGAATTTGGTCTATAGCTCCCAGCCCAGGTGGCTCTGGACACTGCTGGACTACCCCCTCTTCCAGGGAGATATCTCCACATCACGTGAGTGACAGTTCCTTCTCAAGAGTTCAGAGCTCTCAGTCATCTGGCAGTTTCACAGGGTTGAGATATTTGCTCTCTGACATGAACTTGGTGGCTTTTTCAAGTTCTTCTATAACTGGGTGTCAGCTGGGAGCTGACTTGTCCCCTTGAGAGGAAGGTAAAATTACTTTCAACTCCAATAACTGGGCCTATGGAAAGTGAAAACCAAGATTTCTGCTATACCTTCCTAGGGCAGACCAATCTTAAGTTGTTCTCCGAGTCTCGTCTGTCTCCTTGGCCCTCCACTTCCTCTTCGATTGTCAAATTTGAAACAGAGTCACTTTAATTTCTACCACAAAAAAATAGTCATATAAGCCCGTATAAGATTCTTTGCTGAAAATGGTCCTGGGAAAGTGATGAAGGATGTCCAGATAAGAGTTACAGCTCAAAATATAGGTGCCCCGCCTTCCGCCCTCCCCAGCCCCGCCATCAATGACACCCATTTCTCTTTTCTTCTCTTCTCTCCAGTGGATTTCCCAAGGAGGTCTAAAGTCTTCTTTTTTTGCAGAGCATTTCAGCCTTTTTTTCTTGAGCCTTGCTGCTGGCCTCATGGAGGTCCATGGTGGTGCTGGTAGGGAAGAGTGGAGGTGAACTTTTCCCCTAAGTTCTTCTCAAATTATTTTTCTAAAGGAGAGAGTGCTCTTATGAAGACAAATTTTGGTGTAAGCCATAAGTTAATATTTTGTCATCTCATTATGATGATTTTAACTCAATTACTCGTGTCCTTGAAAGGAGAGATACTCTCTCCTACATTAAACTTTATTCACAACCTTGATCTTGATACATTTAAACTGCTGGTTGGAGAAGGAAGAATGTTGCACTGGAAACTAAAATTCCTTTAAACAGAAAAAGTGCACTGCGGTATTCTTTTTAAAGCAATAATACAGATTTTAAAAATCCCAAAGGTTAAGATGATCACACACTCATAGTAAAATATCGCACTGCTTTCTTTCCTTCCCCTTTTCTCCCATCTGCTCCCCAGAGGTAGCCACTTTTGACTATTTCTGCTTTTAGCTCTTCTGATGGTTACAATCATAACTTCCCTGAATGAGAAGGATGACTAAGCTCTGAGCATGAGGGCAGATCATAGGCACTGGAAGGCTTAACTCAAACATGTGGGTGGGAAGTCAAGTTAGAATTTCTGCTGAAAGAAGAGAGGCCCCTTCATTGTCAGTTGCCTTCTCAGATTCATGATTCTTAAACCAATACCCATCAGTATCACCTGGGAACTCAGCAGAAATGCAAATTCTCCAGTCCAACCCCAGGACTTAACGAATTAGAACCTATGGGAGTGGCACCCAGCAACTGGTGTTTTTAACAAGTTCTCTAGGCGATTCTGTCATGCACCCAAGTTTGAGAAGCACTGCTCTAAGTCAACCACAGAAACCCCATTCTCTTGCCAGTGACTGTTTAGGAGTGGACCCATGACACTGTCTGGCTAATGAGATGTCATGGGAGGTTTTGTTGGGGGGCTCCTGGGCAAAGAGTTCTTGCTCTTAAAAGAGATGTATGGAAGAGTAGGAGGCATCTTCAGTCCTTCCACCAGATGTTGTTGCATCTGAGTGAGATGATGGAACTTGTGATCCTGGTGTGAGCTGACACATTGAGTAGGGCAGAAGTAGATAGATCTGAATGCATGATATCCCAGAACCCTGACATTAACCATCTGGGAATCATCCTACCATGGACGTCTTGTTGTGGGAATGGGCGAGGAGAAGGGATAGGAGAATAAACCTATTCTATCGTTTATTCTGTAGGTATTTGTTCAGTCATTTTCATATCCCATCCCTGAGTCCAGAGCCCTTCCAGGCCCCCTGTTCCGTTGCAGTGTTCTCTTAGGTATGTTCTGAGCTAATGTCCCTTCTGCCAATCTGTATCCCTCAGTGTAATTCCACCCATCAACTGGCTTCCAGAGATTCATGAAAATCCTTGGCCTGCTGATTGTCACCTATGCTCTCCATTCTTTCTTGTCCTTCTTTACTGTCATTTAGATGGGACTTGAGTAAGGCAGAGAGAGAAAGGGGTATGCTTAGTGTGCCAATGTGAATCAGAAGACCCAGTTCATTTGTTTGTTTACTCTAATTGAGACTTGACACCCATTGTCCGTTGTAACCCATTTCCAAAAGAAAAAGAAAAATGAAGTTCATCAAGAAGAAGGAGAGCTGCTCAGTGGGGTCTACTTGGAACACCCATGTAACTTTGTAGGACATACTGTGGAAAGTACTCTTCACTCTTACAAGCTGTGGGTTCTCCAAAAACATAAACCTTCAGATTAGACAGGGATACCGAGTGAGTGAACCTGGCAATAGAGGTCAGCAGGGCCCCTGAGCTTGCTTTAGGTTGCTTCTACCTTCCCCTAGAGCTTGGGCCAACAGCCTTTCTTCCCAGAAAGTAACTCAGAAGATGTGGAATATGGGTCATTTTACCTTCATAATTTTATGAAGCTGAAGTTTTTATCCAGCACAAACAGATTGAGAATCTATATACAGTTTTATTCAAACCCTCAATCACATGATATAATCTTGAAGTAGCACTTACATTGGTGAGAAACCACCATGGGGTCTCTAGGGCGATCTCAGATAGGCTTCTGTGTTCTACTTTATAGTTTTCTGACCCAAACTTTCTTCAACCTGATAATGGTTTTGCCACAGCTGATATTTCTCTTTGTTCTGTAATCCTAGATGAACAATATATGCGGATTTTCTCTCTTAAAATGTCAGAATGTGACATTCTGTTTGTTTAGAAGTATTTGTTTTATGTGTATTCTTTAATATGTTTCTCTTATAATTAAATAGATGTTAAACTCCTGGTTCTGTGCTGTATCTAATCAGGGCCCCCCTTTGAAAGGGTAAGGCATGGCAGAGGCACCATGATCTGACCCTCTGTCAAGATGGTGAGGCTTTTACTGGCTCTAGAACTGAGTCAATTCACTCCTTTCTTTGTGAACGTCAGACTCTTCCTCTGCAAAAGGTGAAGATTAATCACGGCCTCTGACAGATTGTGGTGTGGAGGCTTGACAGGCTTGAGGTATGTGACAATGTCAGTGCTGTCTACGCAAAGCCAAAAAGGTCCAGCGTATAAGCAACTACACTATCACCACCACCACGGAGAATGGCAACGGCCACGTGACCTTTTACATTTTCACTTAAAAAGTAGATGATTATCTCTATCACTTTTCTCTTCTAAATCTAATCTGTAATGCACTGCAAGAAATTTTTCATCTCTTTAAACTGGAGTGAAAGTAAAAGGCATATTTTAAAGTGTTCTAAATGCAGAGATTTTTATGACACCTCCTCTACTTACTTACATGTGATTTGACATATTTTATATTTTATAGTGCTGTACACTTATTTTCTTTTTCCTAAGCCAATGACTTCACTTTCATAGAAGAGCTTTTTGTTTTTCTCTGCACTCATATTTCATTGATTTAAATAATTGACTTCATCAGATAATTAGCATAGTAAATACAGCTTGAGATGCATTTGGAATAGATCCAACTGAATTAAGATGTACAATTCACTTGATAAATGACATACTATTAGTCCTAAGCACTCAGCGGACCCTGGGCACCCTTCAAGGAGTTTTACAAAGGACTACACAGAGAAGGTAAGTTAGTTAAGGGCCGGTCCACTAAAGGAGCTTCTCGTATGCCAGTTAAAGACATTCCCTTTAGGGTGGTCCTCTAGAGCCTGGCTACTCAAATTGCCATCTGGGGATCAGCAGCATCACATTATCTGGAATGCGTTAAGAATGCAGTCTCAGGCTTCCCCCTAGACTCCTGAATTAGGATCTTCACTTTAACAATAACCCAGATGATTCAAAATCAACAGAAAGTCTGAGAATCACTGCTGTGGGCGTGTGTTAGGGCCTCTGTTCTTCGCTCAACACACTCTCTTTTAGTGGGATTGTCTACTTTTGAACTTGGTACAAAGTAGGTATGTCATAAATATGTGGTAAACTTGTTTTGAAAAAAATGCAAAAGATTGTTTTGTTGGAAATTACCTCCAGAGTCAGCTTATGGGCCACCCAAGAAAATCAGTTTCATAATCTTTGTGTGCATTTCCGCTTGCTGCTGTAATAAATTCACAAAGCCAGTGGTCTACAATAACACAGATTTCTTCTCTGATAATTCTGGAAGCCAAAACTCCAACTTGGTCTCACGGGGCTAAAGTCAAGGTGTCAGCAGGGCTGCTTTCCTCTGAAGTCTCTGAGGGAGAATCTGTTTCCTTATCTCTTCTAGCTTCTAGAGGGACACCTGCTCTCCTTGGCTCGTGGCCCTTTCTCACATCATGCTGACCTGGGCTTCCCTACGCACACCAATTTCCCCCTGCCTCCCTCTTATGAGGCCACTTGTGATTACACCCGGCCACCTGGATAATCCAGGACAGTGTCCCCATCTCAAGATCCTTGACTTAATCACATCTGGGACGTCCCTTTCCCAGGGAAAGTAACACATTCTCAGGTTCCAGGGATTACAATGTGGACATCTTTTGGGAGACATCATTCAGCCTCCACAACCAGGTATTGTTTTAAGGAAATTTAGCGTTATTAACATTAGTATTTAACAATGCCAGCTATGTCCCAGGCACTTTACATACAGGAAACCCCATCCACCCAAGAAAAGCCCACAGTAGATACTGTCTTCCTGTTCTTGTGGATGAGAAATCACTGAGATTGGCACCCAACCCTCATGAATCCAAGCTTACTGAGTACCACTTTCCACCTGGCTCATGTCATCAACATAATCACCTGATTTGCTCCCAAACTCAGCATGGGTGATGTCAGATAGCCCAGGGTTGTTCAGTTACCTATTATGTCCACTGATCGAAAGCTCACTTATTTTGAGAAGGAACATTCAAATGTCATGCAGAGATCAAAGTGATGGTTTTGCTAGACCAAAGCCCTAGCAACTTCCTGTGCACTATCAGCTGACTGATCGGGACTCATTTCTAGAAATCACACGCCCAGACAAGCAGGTCCCTGTCTTTAAAATCACAAGAGATAGAAATGCTGTTCCTTGGCTCAGGGATGTTTCAGAGATCTCACTATGTCAAGCTGCCATGATACACTGTGGCTCAAACTTTTGGTGGGGCAGAGGAGTGAAGCTGGGACAGAACGGAGATTGTGGACTTGGAAACATTTCAAACAGGTTTTTATAAAAATAGCTCCTATAATTGCTCTGGAAGCTTTGCGATGGGCAGAGATCAATTTCCCCTCAATTATGTGGATATAATTACTTTGTGACTAGAATCATCCAAAAGGGCAAGTTCTTTGTATACAGGACCACGGTCTGCTCTCAGCATTTTCACACCTCCTGATTCAAATGTCCTTTAACAAGACGGGCAAAATCTACGTGGTTTTAAAACTTGTAAGCTATTTTCTGATACTCCTTTTCTGCCCCTAGATGCTTTGGAATGTTTGAGAGTGACCCTAATAGACTCCTCTGCTTGGCGAATATTATCTTTCAAAACTGAAATAAGTTTTTACAGAAATCCAGTTGTGCTTATAGATGTGACTAAATGCAGAAACACTTTAGACATCTCCAGACTCCGAAAGCTTATTAACATCCTCATTCTTTTTTCCACCCCATGTGTCCGAAACTTCCTGAAGACAACTTGAACTAATACCAACTTTACATCAACATTGGAAATAATTATGTTTCAAATAAAAATGTATACAAGTCTTAATTGCCCTGGCTGCTTAAAATGTTATAAACAAAACTTTTTTTTTTTTTAATAATAGATAAAACAGACTTTATTTATGAAACTGGCCAAAACTTATTTTTACTTTTTGCCATCAGAAATAGCAATCGGAAATTAATTCCTTGCTTTATTTTGAATTTTATACTCTATTTTAAGGATTATATTGTATTTTTTCTGACCTTTAAAGTTTGCGACAACTCTGACCTCTCTGGTCCTCGCCTCAGTTTTCTTATTTGTAAAATGAGATAAATAATATCTGCCCCATTTGCACACAGGGTTATGATGAAAACAATGAAGGAAAAATGGATTTGCAATGGGCATGAAAGTCGTGTTCTCTTTGCCAATGTGTGAATGAGTTTAAAGTAAAGTTAAACATAGGTACTAGCTCTTCCCTTCCCCCAGCAGGGTTTGGCTGTTCTGTGTGTATTACTCAATGTGAACTGTGGGTTTCATATCACTGGCAAAATCAGCTGCCTTTGTCACTTCCTGTTCTGGCAGTTCCCTGCTGAGCACCTCATGATCTCTGGAGAGTAGAAGCTGGCTGGCGGAGCAGTCCAGTTTTGGCTTACAAATACAGTTCTTGAACTGTTGGATTAGATTTCCTCTCAGCAAAGTCCCAGGTAGATAAAAGATTATAAGTTGCCTCTCTGCAACTGGACCCTTTTCCCTTCTCTGGGTGTCTCCACGCGCCCCCCCTCCCCCCCCACCACTACACACTTCCTTGTCCTCAATATGTCCAAACTGATAGAACTGGCTGTATCATTACTTGCATACATGTTGGGCTGCTGGGCAGATAAGAATGGGCTCTTGAAACCATACCACTGATTTGTGGTCCAGAATTGGTCCCCATCCCCAGCATCTCAGCACCGCAGTGCTTTGTGGACAGACAGCACCTTTCCTCGCTCCTTTCCTTGCTCTTTCCCAATACAATCCCAGATGGCTTTGCAGCCTGATAGGCTTTTTAAACAAGAACCTCGGGGTCCTCCTATTTCTCAAGTTGGAGCCAATATAGCACATCTTAACTTGTTAGCTATAAACTTACTTTCTTAGTAAGTCACATGAAATGGAAATGTGAGGGCTCTTCAGGACACATCACTTAACCAGTAACAGTTATTTTCTTCTCTAACATTTGTTAAGAACTTGCTACATGCTAGACACTGAATTGAGTATTTTTGATGTTGTTATCTCATACGAGCTTATCATTTCTATGAGACAGATATAATTACCTTCTTTTTGCATATGGGAGAAGTAAAGCTTAGAAAGGTTAATCAACATGCCCATGGCCACACAGGAGGTCAGCTGAGGAAGCAGGATTCAAACCCAGGGAGTCTGGCTGCAAGGCCGCCACCCTCTATAGTGCTTGTCACCCCAGCTCAGGCTCCTGAACTCTCAGACCCTTCCACATTGCTTACGGGTGCATGGGTGCTCAAGGACAGCCATGTAAAGCATTGTGCAAAGGACTAGGGTGACCACAAGCAAGCGTCACTTGGTATAGACACTCCTGTGTAGGGGGTTGACAGGTGCCCCATTCCTCCACTCTCCAAACTGAGGATTGGCGAGCTTGGCCTGGGGCTCAGCTGGATGCACATGGGCTTGGAGTCCAGCAGAGGGGCAGCATCTCCTCTTTGCTCTCTTTTTATGGGGCAAGTGTGACAGTGGCTGTGTTTTGCTCTTGAGCTGGCCATTCTAGTGCTCATTTAGACGCATCGGCTATGGTTGGTAAGGAGCGTGGAATAGCAGGCAAATTTTGTGATTCTGAACCCACTGGGAAGCAGTGGTCATAAATGGACTTCCTGTAGTCAGAGCTTCTCAGCACATGACAAAGGAGGTCATTTATAATTTAACGGTCTGTGGCTATCCACTCAGGAGGGGCAGACTTTATGCTCTGAGAATATTTTCAAGAAAGTGAGACCCCCTTTTCAGGAGCAGGGAGACTATAAAGTTAGTCTGACATTTGTGGGCCAGGCTAGCTGGGACAGAATAAGAAGGGGCAGATAAAAACGTAGAGCAGTTATGAGAAGCGGGAGGACCGTGAGAACATGGTCAGGGAAGAAAGACAGGCCACGGAGGACAGGCCACGGGGGCTCCTTCTTGCTCCAGGGCTCCCTCTAGGGACCAGTGAACAAGCCCCCACTCCCCAATGGGTTCTGAAGAAAAGGGCACTGAATCTTGGCAGCTTGACCATTTTAATACATCTTTGGTGTGAACTGAGTGCTTGGGAAGTGGTAATATGGAGAGACACCCCGTGGGGGCAATCACAAGGCCTGCCCAGGTACTCTGCCCCAGGGAGAATCCTGGACCCTTGAGAGTGAAAACATGAAGGATGGAGGACAGGAGAAGTTATCCTGCCACCTTCTTGCTTACCAGGCCTACTGGCCAGGTAGTCCTACAAGTTTCTCTAAGCTCCTTTCCTGGGGTTAGTACCTACAGCTGTAGGATACTTTCAAAAGTAGTTTTTAAAAGGCTTGAGGGATGGAGAGAAGGATGAGACAAACCCGGTCACTGTCTATAGCTAGTTAGTCTGGGACGGACACAAATTGAACATACAGATGTGTCATAGATGATTTTACTAATACATTTTCTGGTCCCTGGAGATTACCTATGGCGGCACGATGGAGACTTCTGGAACCCCAGAGAATTTATTTCTTCAAAGAGATGAATAAAAAATCTGGCTCACTTTGGAAAGAGAGAAAGAATGCAATTGGTTGGGCTTGGCCACGTCTGACACTGGAAAGTGGGTGAGGTGGGATAAATAATCTCCCTCTTCTTACTCTAGATGCAACAGAGTTGTGCCCCTGATTGGTGAGCTGCTGGGGTCAGATAGCAGATCTTGAGCCGAATAAGATTGTCTCATGAGTGACCTGAGGAGTTCTCTGGGTAGTCGAATCACGGACTCCCTTCTTCCAATGGGAAAGGCTGAGACCCTCCTTGACTCAACTTCCCACTGGACTAGGACCTCCAGCTCTCCAGGTGTTAAGAAGCTGACATTTTCCCCAAGTCTCCTAAACACTTGGCCTGTAATTTAGATTGCTTGACATCTGAACCTCTGATGTTCATTTCTCCTGGGAAAAACATTTCTCACACTAGCCTCACAAAAAGAACAACTGTGGGCAGCCATCTCAGCTGGGGCAAGCCCCACAGTGTATAATTCTTACAGATTGCCAAGAGAGTGGGGGCCTAGCGCACCTGGGAACTCTTCAAGTTATTACTGATTGCACTGGCTGATGTTCTTTCTGAGCCACTTTGGGGAACCCAAAAGTGTAAGGTCAAAGAAATGTCTTTTCACATTATCTAAAATGTCCACCCAGTAGACTTCAGCCCTGATCACCAAGCTCATATGTAACTGCCCCCCGACCATCTCCACTTGGATGTCAGCTGGGCATCTTTAGCTTAATATGTGCCAACCTCAACTCCATTTCCCCAGCCAGCTCCTTCCCCATCTTTCCCATCTCAGCAAGAGGGAATCCACTGTTCCACTTTCTCAGGCCATGATCCTTGTAGTTTCCTTTGATTCTTTTCTTTTTTGCAACCTTTCATCCAATCTGTTAACTGAACTGATAGGACCGATCCAGGATATATTTAGGATCTCAACATTTCTAACCAATTCTCTGGCTGTGGCATTGCTTTTGTAAAATTTAGAAAAACATCACCTTCACAATTGATGGGTGGACAGAGCCTTTGTCCAGAGAAAGGTGCCCCTTTCTCCAGAGGGATGTGGCTCCACATTAGGCAATGGGCCTTACTGGATTCCAGTTGCCCCCGTTCCCTCTTGAGGTCCATGCCGCTTAGTGTATCAACAGCACAACTGTGTATGATGTGCTGGCTGGGTCACGCTGGTCCAGACCCATCATCTTCTGTCACCTGCACTATTGCAACCAGCCCCTAAAGTCTCTGCTCCTGCCCTTGCCCTCCTCACCTTTCAGACTCTTCACCCCTTTTGCTTCCTCCCTGCTGGCTTGAGCTGGGGCTGCTCATGTCCTCTTCTCCGGTCCCTGACATGGATGCCATAGTGATCTTTTGAAAGTACAAATCAAGCAAAGTCATTCCTCCACTCAAAACCTCACTCCAAGTCAAAGCCAAAGTCCTGGACCAGTCTTAGAAAGCCCCGTACGATTTGTCTCCTGTTATCGCATCATATTTGTCTCCAACGATCTCCTTCTTCTTTCCTTTGCTCCAGGCACATGGACTCCTTGCTGTCTTTGGTCCCATTTGGCTTGCTTCCACTTCTGGTTGGGCTCTTATACTTACTCTCCCTTCTTCTGGAAGGTTCTTCACAGATATTTATCTGAATTATTCCTCACTTTCTTTAGGTCTTTACTCAAATGTCCGACCGTTTAAAACTGCAGCCATCTCCCCTGAAACCCAGAACATCCCCCTTTCCATAACACTTTTACTTTATTCTGTGCCACCTACCACCATCTGACATATCATACTTACTTAATTTATTTATCGTGTTTATGTTTGTCCATTTTTACTAGAATAAGTCTCAGAAAAGCAGGAATTTTTGTCCGTCTTGCTTTTGGCTGTATTCTCAGCTCCCAGAATAGGGCCTGGTATGTAATTTGTGAACAATTCAATTGATATTTATTGAGTAAATGAGAGGCAGGAACAGAGCAGGCATCTTACATTCGACCATGTGAATTGATTGTTTTTGCAGGTCAAAAGCTGTCAAGTGGTTCAACCTCATATAATGTAACCTATAAAGATGGCCCACGGGAGGTATAACGTGGGGGGCATTCCCTTTGACTTGCTCTGTGTACGCCCATTCAAAAGCTTCAGGTACTGTTTATATCCCTTGATAACAAATTGTTTGTTTAAATAGACATTTCTCTCCCCAATCCCGTGACTTATGGAGCAGCCTTCCTCCAGGTAGAGCCTTGACCACAACAATATCAGTCTTGACCTTTAGGATTCTCTATATATTTTTGGCCATGGGATAGCTGGAAAAGTAAAGGTTAATAAACTATCAACTGTGACCAGCCATCAGAACGAACACAGAGACCACGGCAGAGGCGAAGCTGGTAATGAGGCTGAGCGCTTCCACCTCACTGCTCAGGCCCCGTAGGAAGGAGGCTCTGAGCCAAGATTACTGCACAGAGTCCCCTGAGCTTGAGCAGAGTGTCCGGAAGACAGAAGTCTCTTCCTCACCAGGCTGATATTTTTAGGTGTTTATTTGTTTTCTTTTCCCATTTTCACCACATAAAAAAGGAACGGGGAATAAAACCCTGAATCTTTGCCTTTTATATTCCGTTTTCTTAAAGATATAGACTATTAAAATCCCTATGAAAAAGATCTTCCTTGCCACACTCCAGGGTATACATGCTAGGGAATCGGGGAATTTGGGGTTTCGTTTAAGGATGATAAAAATGTTCTAAAATTGATTGTGCTGGTGGTTGTACAACTCTGTGAATTAAACATCATTGAATTGTACACTTTAGGTGGGTCAGAGAAGCCATTTATCTCAATAAAGCTGTTAAAAAAAAACAATGAAACGAAGATCAGACATGAGAAATTGTCTCAAAATGCAAAGGACAGTAACAGAGGTGAAGAAATGGAGGGCAAGGAGGCAGCAAAGAGGAGAGCTGGCATGCGGGTGATCGGTGTTTCTGGAGGAGATCCCAGAATGAGTAGGATAAAAACCACAAATAAAGATATAAGAAAACCCCTTTCCTAGATTCCTTACAAAATCAACTTAGCCACATAGATACTTAGACATATCTGACCTCTGCAAATGACCAATAAGCACTATTTGATAAAGAATTGTTTGCTTGAACAATAGGCAATAACTTTTTAAAAAACAAAAATAATGCCAACTGTTAGAGAGGCTGTGAAGGAACCGGGTCCCTCAGATATCACTGATGGAGACTGAAGCTGGTAGAACGTTCCAGGACAGTTTGGAAATATGAATCAAGTCTTAACATTTTCTTAAACCACTTCCCCACATCTCTACCTCTAAGAATTCACCTGGAGGTGGGAGAGGGAGAAAGAATTGACCTCAATATGTACAAGAATATTGTGAAAATTTGTACTCATCTCAAATGCTCACTGATACAGGGATTTCTTGAATAAATTTGGCTCTTGTCATATAATTAAAAATTATGAAACCATTGATAATGATGTTTTAGAAAAATGCTTGATGATAGATCTGTTTTTTGTCAGGAGAACATAACAGCTTATAAAACAGCATGCAAACCATTTTTTAATTAAAAAAAATATGATCTAGTGTACAGCATGGCGACTAATTAATAATATGATATTGTATATTTAAAAGTTGCCGAGCAGATCTTAAGCATTTTCCCCACCTACAAGAAAAAGGTAACTGTGATAACTGTGTGAGGTGATGAATGTGTTAATTTTCTTGGTCTTGGTAATCATTCTACAATGTGCGTGTATATCAAATCATCATCACATTGTACACTTTAAATATGTATAATTACACTTGTCAATTATTCCCTAAAAAATTAAATGTGTGTGTGTATATATATATATATATGTATATATAGAGAGAGAGAGAGGAAGAGAGAGAGAGACATATACACATAAATAGAAAGAGTAAGAGAGATAGAGACTGAGAATGGGGAAAATTTTCATTACACCTTAAATGGTAAGTGATTTTTATTTTCTTTATGCTTATTTAAAACTTTCACAGACTTCTACAATGAAAAAATAACAAGAAAAGGTTTATTTAAAAGGTCCTCCAGTGATTCTCACCTCAGGATGGAGTCCGACCTCTCAGTCATTACTTGAGAGGCCCTGGCCCAGTGGCTCCTGCCACCTCTGCTGTCTCCTCCTCTGGCCTTACCCTATGGCCATACACCATTCCTCAGCGGGTTTCATGTTTTAACAGCTATCTGTCGCTTCATCTGCCCAGAAGTCCTATCCTGTTCCCCCACTTTATTTCCTGCCTGGGTCACCTTTCCTGGGAAGCTATCCCTGACCACCCAAGCAGAACTCACCTTTTTTACTCTCACCCTACCCCGTGTGTGCTCTATTTTTGTACTGTAAGCAATACTGCCGTTATGTTTACACTCTTCTCTCATGAGTCATTGGAGGATTAGGTTCCTAATCATTCTGTTTACTGGGCATCTAGCACAGTCTCGGATAAATGTTTATGGAGTGAATGAGCAAACGAGTGAAAGAATCTGTCAGCTGAGCTCTAGGCTCACGTATCTGCAGGACATCTGTGCTCAAGGGCCCCTCAAGTCTCTGAACATAACTTCCTCCAAGCCGAGCCCAGCATCTTCTCCCTCAGCACTTTGACTCCCCTCCCTGATCTCCATTGCAACCCTTGACCTTGTTGTGCACTCCTCACCTCTGCGATTGGAGCCTCCATCCCTCCAGGGACTAGAGCAGACTGTGGGCATCAGTTTTTCCTCCCACAGAAATACCCTGGGGCTGTCGGTCCTACACCTGAATAGCTCTTGTATTGTTTTCCCTTCTTTACCCACACACTGCTGCTGACCTTTCTCCCTCTGTCTCACTCTCATCTGATTATCTGCCACAGCCTCCCAATCCTGACCCGAATTAAAAATTCCTCAATGGCATCTACATCGTTGGTAAATTCAAAACTCTTTACCAAGGCTTGTCAGGAATCCAGCCTGATACAGCCCTGTATCTCTAGCTTCTCTCTTCCATCCCACCCCTTCCATCCTTTTCAGGAGCAACCTGATGGGTTGCCTCTGTGTCTCTTGCATAACTCATCCATCAAGCTTTAATTTAAAAGATACTTCCTCCAGGAAGCTTTCCCTCACTCCCCAAGTGCCAATTAGGCCCCTCTGATATCAACTTCCATAGTTCCCTACACTTCCCCCAACGTAACCCTTCTCATGCTGTATTTTGCTATTCACTTAATTGTTCTTCTCTCTCGGCAGACAGTATGCTGAATGGGAGCAGAAACCAAGTCTGTGTGCTCATGAACATTCCTTCCATGTCCAGAAAAAAATCAAATCCTTTCTCAATAAATAGTTAGCATTCAATAAATGGTAGACGAATGAGTCTTTTTTGCTTTTGCTTTTGCTATTATACATGCTAATTCAAACTTTGGGACAAGACAAGACAACTACAACTAGTTCTTCATTTTCTGAGGGGAGCAGCACTGACATTTTCTGAGGGGAGCAGCTGGCTGACCCAGAGTGGGCTCCTTGGAAGGAAGCCTGCTGTGTTGGGCCTTCCCAGGGTGCTTTTCATCTAATGGCCTTTCCAAGCATTCACAACCAACTTCCCCATCAGTCATGAGTTTTTCCAAGCCTTACAGGAACCTACCCTAAAGAGTAAAGGAAGTTCTTTGTACGTTTCTAAATAGTAACTTCAAAATATTTTTAGAGTTTCTGAGTTAAGGTCCCAGGACTGATACTTTGGATAATGTTAAGTTCCCTATGAAGATGTTGCTGAGCTGGGGCTCAAGATAAGCTATTTACTGCCCCAGACCCAAGTCAGGATAAAAAAAAAAAGAAGCAGTGGTGTTCCGGTCTGGCAGGCAGTAATGCAGACTGGGGGCTTCGAAGTTTCCAACTGGCGGAGCCAAGTTCAAAAGAATGAAGCACCCCTAGGGAGGTTAGCAGGGAGTTGGGTAAATCGGGTTGGTGTGATGGATTGGAGTCTTGATCGGCAAGTATTCAGTCCTTTGTCTCCCTTCCCCCAGGGCTGTATGTACTTCCTGCCTCACTTATTTGAACTTGACCATGTGATGTATGTTGGCCAATGGAATATGAGCAGAAGTGATGTGAACAGAGACTTTAATAAATGTACTTGTGTGATTCTTCTCTTATGCTCCTTTCATTCACAATGAGAAGAATATGCCTCAAGTCACCACTGCTCCTCAGCCTGGTCCCCTGAATATAAGTTGTAGACATTTTTAGTTTGAGATGGCTATTAGATATCTAAGCAGAGATGTGTGTGATCTGGGGCCGAGGGAGTGGTCTGGGCTGGAAATCTACACTGGAGTTATCAACAGCTTTAAATACATGGTATTTAAAGCTTTGAGAAAGATGGGCTCATCGAAATGTGGATGTGGATGGAAAAGAAGCCCATTGAGTGAGTCTTGGTTTCCTCTAATATTTAGAGGTCAGAGAGATGAAAAGGAAGCAGCAAAGAAACAGATATGGAACAGCCAGGAAGGCAGGCAGACAACCAGGCCAGGGAGAAGTCCTGGGAGCCAAGTAGAAAGAGGACTCGAAGTTGGGGACAGTGATCAAATGTGCCCAAGGCTGCTGATAGGTCAGTGACATGAGATGAATTGACCAGTGGGTATAGTGGCGGGGATGCCATCAGTGTCCTTGATAAGAATATATTCTGTGGAGTCATGGGGCCAAAAACATCAACAGAGGGGATTCAGGAGAGAATAATAGCAAACGTATTTGCAAGTGTGAAAAATGCTTTGCTCAGAAATGAAGGTAAGAAATGGGGCTGTCGCTGAAGAGGGAAGTGGTATCGCGAGAGATTTTTTTTTCAGAACAATGGGATAAAAAAAGAATAAGTTTGAATGCCGATGGGAAGGATCCAAGAGAGAGAAGAAATTGGTGATACAGTAGAGATGGAGGACTGGTGACAACCGTGTCGTTCCTCGTAATGGGAAGAAGGTTGAGTATGAAGGCTTGCATGCAGGGAGGTGGGCGGACTTAGTGGCAGGAAACTGCAGACATTCTCTTCCAGTTACACCAACTTTCTCAATGAAACAGGAAGCCAGGTCATCAAAAGAAGGTGAGACTGTGGGAGGTGAAGAAGAAAGTATGACAGAGTTGTCCAGGAGAGTCCAGGAACGAATGGAGGATCTGTAACTTGCATGCTGGCTAGCAGTGACTGTTTTACCACTATCTAACAAAGCCTCACAACGGACCTGTAAGGCTCTATTATTTGCCTCATTTACAGATGAGGAAATCGAAGCACAGAGTGGTCAAGAAACTTGTCCAAGGTCACACAGTAAGAAAGTGGGAGAGCCAAGATTTGAACACATGCAGTCTGGCTCTGGGCCCAAACACTTAATCACTAGGTTAGGGTGACCCAGTTAAACATATGAAAGCCTGTCACAGAACTGAACTAAATGGAATGAGGGATGAATTAACATTTGTGGTGCAACCACTGTGAGTCAAGCTCTCTACTAGACAACTTCACAGCTCTGTGCAGTCATGGTTATCATCAGCCCCACTTCACTGCTGAGGACATTGAGGCCCAGAGAGATGCATTTGCTTGTTAAAAGCTGCAGAGCTAGGAAGTGGAAAAACTGACTTTTGAACCCATGTCGGTCTGATTCCCAAACCCATGCCCTATAGACAATGCCAACCCCATTATAACACGTGACAGGCTCTCCCCATCTCAAGAGAACTTATTAGTTCAATACATCAGAACCTTTCCTGCGTCAGGCTGAGATCACTTGGAAACTTTATTCTGAGCAGGTGGAGAACTTACCATTGGGTAAGTTCTTACAGCAGGAAAAATTTAAAGGAAGGTAATTTGGGGGGAATGCTGATTGTTTGCCCATTTTCTAATGCCGGATCCATTCAGTGAGGAGGAGGGTTTAGAGGTATATGGCAAGAGTCTTGGAATTTTCTTTTTCTTTTTCTTTTAATTAAAGTTATAGCCTTATATCACAAGAGCACTTGTCCTACTTCTACAAGCATTTCCAAAAAACATTTTCTTAAGAAAGAGTGCTCATAATGCATCATCTACACAGAGCAGCCACCACTTCCTCATATGCGAGGAAGCAGACAGTTAAAAAAAAGCCAGGAGGCAGTCGTTGTTTATCGCGACGTCTCTTCATCTCTTCAGCGAGGCCTGAGATTCTTTTGAACAGAAGCTTTGCTTCCCATGACGCAAAGCGAAGTGTAAACTGGGATATTTCTGGTAAAACTGAAAACAAGAGAAGCAAGGTGCTCACTTCATGAGGTACCAGCCCCCAGGAGGCTGTGGGTAAGGTTCAGTGGGAGTTTGGGTGCCATCCCCAAGGCACAGATGAATGGACCTTTCGTCTGAGAGGAAGGAGGACACACGCTGGCAAATCGACTTCAAGCCCAAGATTGCCTGTGAAGCAACCATAAAGAGGAAAACACACACACACACCGGCTAGAGGGAAAGATCGAAAAAGCAGAAAGGGCTCAAATAGTGACAGACTTGCCATTTCAGCAGCTACTCACTCGAACCAGAAGCAAAATGTCCCTGAAGTTGCCAAGAAACTGGGATTTCAACCTGAAAGGAGAGGCTGGGAAAATAGGTATGGTCAATGCCTTTTTATTACCTTTGTGGTTCTTCTACTTGAGCGTCCACCATTTGCATGTCGGTCTGCAGGGAGCGTAGTCTGCCTAAAAATAGATCTTGGCAAATTTTGGTTTGGGAAAAAATTTGCATTCAAAATGATAGGTTGGCTCAAAGTTCTCAAATACTGGGAGAGGGCTCTCTCTTTTGTTTGGAGGTGGCAGTGGAATGGAGTTCCCTGGTGTGTGGGATCTGGGGTACTTTGGATGGGCTAAGGCTACAGATCACACACAAAACTGTGCGTTTTCCCTATTTATCATGGAAGGATAATTTTTTTCCTGTTTGAACACTCATCCATATTTTGAGTGATTTTTCATAGGCGCACAGAGACAAGAGCCTTTTGAAGTGCTTGATCTGTGAGTAAACTCAAGGTGTCCTGTTTTGTGAGCCCATTCAGGCCTTCGCTGTGGACTCAAGGCTGAGGTGGAGTTACCTGTAGCAAGAAGTGAACAATGAGGACAAGACAGGAACATAGAGACATTTGAAAGTATAATAAAGACAATTTTAACTAAGGAGGGCAGAATGGAAAGGAATTCTTAGAGGAGTTGAAAAAGAGTAATGCATTTTAGATTAATTATTGTAAGGGATGCTGGCATGTTTTTGAGATATTCTGGCCTTTAATCCATACCTCTTTTCATTGATGATGATAGTGACACCTTGATTTTACTCTGCTATGTGATTGTTATCATGAGTTTCTTTATGTGAATTTCTTTTACTATTAAATTTATCACAGTAATTTAGGGTAGAGCAATTGGACCAAAAGTGATTTTCTGCGTTTTATATTTCTACCCATATAGTGATATAACTTCCTTGATATTAGACATAGGTAAGTGTTAAGGTATTTCTAATGGCTTGAAGAAGGTTTGCTTGGAACAAGGTTTAGACTTGGGCTTCTGACAGTAGTTAATGTGCTACTAAAATAAGTGGTCTATTGTAAAGTCACATAATGGAATATTAATAGAGACCTAAGAAAGGATTTGAAAGAAAACTGAGAGCAATCAGAGAAGCCATTTATCTTGGTAACCAGGGAGGATTAGCAATCTCCTAATCAATCTAGGAATCACAACACGCTGAGGTCAGCTCAGAGAGTAGGTAGTGTGCATACCTCTTTCAGAAGCAAATGATTCTTCTTATAACTGCTGTTGACAACAATGCATTTGGCTAATGCTCATTCCATTATATGTCATAATAATTTGTTTTTAGAAGCAAGACTTCTATGGTTCTGTTCCTCTGAAAATGTCTCTCTTCTTTCACATGGGGTTCGTTCTACCCTCTCACTATCTGTGCTCTCTTTCTGTTTAAAAATGGGAAATTTGAGGTAATTAAAGATTGAGTGATTAAATGGTTAAATGATTTCTTTTTCCAGGGATATGGGAAATTATCACATTAGAGCTCAGAGCTGTGTATTCTCAGACCTGGGATTGGATTGGGTAGATTTAATGATTTCTATCGATTTTTCTTAATTCACGGTTCTGTGGCTAGCCTGTATCAGTCACTTCAAGTGCCTGCTCAAAAAAAATTCCTGGACACCATCCATACTTGTGAAATTAGAATCTCTGGAGAGAGGCCCAAGCATCTGCAATTTAATAAGCGGTCACTCCTCTATCCAACTCATCAAAGAAGTCCTTCTGTAGAGGCCGTAGCCTAAGTTAGTAGTCTCAAAGAGTTACCATTCACCTAGCATAGAGCATAGAGCACAGTGCCTGGTCCTAGTGGGCACACAATAAAGATTTGTTGACTGAATCAATGATTGGCTGCAAGCAGATGATAGTGTTAAGCATTATTTAATTAAAAATAATTACATAATGAAATATAGAGGAGCCCTTCATCATCCATGCCATTTACAAATTTGTCATCCTGAGACACTGAACCATAGCCAGAATACCTTTCATGAGTGTCACATCGATGAGAATTCAGATTACAAGATGAGTCCTCTAGGAGAGAGTCACTGACTCAGCCAAGGAACCTCTAGTCCCCTCTCCAGCACCCTGTGTCCAGATGCGAATGTAGGAACTGGTTTAACAATATGTCAGAGAGGCTCTATTAGGAAGACAAGTGGAACTGGGCCTCATGTCAGGGAAGTCAGTGACTTATGGTTTTTCCAGCCAGGGTTAGTGAGGATTAGATCAGCGTTTCTCGACCCGATGCTATGGATATTGTGGGCTTGATAATTCTTTGATAGGGGGTATCCTGTGCATTATAGGATGTTAGCAGCATCCGTGGCCTCTACCCACTAGATGATAGTAGCACTCCCCTACCACTAGCAGTGGTGACAACCAGAAATGTCTCCAGAAATTGCCAGATGTTTGGGGAGAAACATTTTCCCTCGTTGTGAATCTCTGGAGTAAATGATAGCCAAAAGGGTAAGATTGTAAGGTCACTTGGGCCTGGAACCCAAGTATTACCTCGTGATTCACTGTCTAGGTCAATTTTCAAAAGGCTCATAGTAAGATAGAACTTCCTGGGGATGGGCAGCAGCATGAGGAGGATGCCAGGTTCAGTACTTGTTTAGAAAATGCAAAAAACTGACCCATTTTGTGGACCAGAAAGGGGCCC